>NC_087195.1:11055985-11145985 GCF_035594125.1 Scylla paramamosain
CTCTTCTTCTCTCCATATGTTTTAGCTCTGTTATTATTTTCCTTCTTTAATATTCTCCTCTTCTTTAACACGTACGCAGTCTCATCCAGCCTCCTTCCTTTCTCTCTGGCGAAAGAAAAAAAAATCTTTCACACCACCTCTACCCTTTCCCAGAAATTATCTTCCTTCTCTTCCTCCTCGTCCTCGCCTTCTCTCGTTTTGGCATTATTTTTCTTTGTTCCTTTTTTTTTTCTCAACACCCATTATTTTCTTTTTTGTAGCATTTTATTTCTTCCCTGCACAGTCGTGTCTCCTTTAATATCATCTTCCATGCATCATACTTTTCATCTCTTTCAGTATCATTATCCGTGTGTGTGTGTGTGTGTGTGTGTGTGTGTGTGTGTGTGTTCCCCAGCTTTCGTTACTTTTTTTTCTGGTGCACTTTCATCATGTTTCCCTTCCATGACTTAGTCTTCTTTCGATGCCTCGTCTTTCCATTCCCGCCATCATCCTTTCATCTCGTGCAATAGTACCAGGCAACCCTTCTTTCTCAATCTATCCTCGCATTTCATCGTTTTCTGTCATCTCTCAGCATCTATCTTCTCTTTCTGCATCCTATCATTTCTTCTACCACTGCATCATTTCCCTGCATCTCTCCTCTAAACCACTTCCACCATCCTATCATCTTTGGCAGCATCTCTCATCTCCCAGGCACTTCCCAGGCAGTTATGGCTTTAAGCTCATCCGATGGGAGACGAATATAAGTCATACAGGAAGGCGCTAATCCATCACCTCTTTCCTCGTGTGTCTTGTTGTTGGTCGGGATGAAGCAGCATCCTTATTCTTCGTTAGCGGGAAAATAAAAGATTGCAGAAGAGGCAAAGAGAGAGAGAGAGAGAGAGAGAGAGAGAGAGAGAGAGAGAGAGAGAGAGAGAGAGAGAGAGAGAGAGAGAGAGAGAGAGAGAGCATTGAGATGATGAAATGTCTTGTTATTCCTTGTGTGTGTGTGTGTGTGTGTGTGTGTGTGTGTGCTTATCCAGTATGCTTGTGTATTTTCAAAATTTGTGTTTCCTTTTCCACATAGTTTCCGCGTTTTCTCTCTCTCTCTCTCTCTCTCTCTCTCTCTCTCTCTCTCTCTCTCTCTCTCTCTCTCTCTCTCTCTCTCTCTCTCTCTCTCTCTCTCTCTCTCTCATGTGTATTCTCCTCCTTGAGACCCTTGTAGTTGTTGGTGGTTAGTCCTGACAGCGTGTACTTGGAGGTCACTCTTTTTAGTTTTTCTTTTTTTTTCTTTTTTTCTTCTTTTTCTCTCCTTTGCTCGTGTCTCTTTACTGCAGGTTGTGTAAAGTTTCCTTCTGCAGTATGTGTAAAGTTTCCTTAATTTGTTTATTTCCACGTAATTATTATTATTTTTTTTTCCAGGCTGTGTGTGTGTGTGTGTGTGTGTGTGTGTGTGTGTGTGTACTCAATATCTACTTTTCTGCCTCGTTATGTATTTTAATGTAAACATTTCAACACCATTATTTATCATTTCCTTCTCAAGTACCCCCTCGTATTAATATCCCTCGCAGACTCCATTCCAAACAAGTGAAAATCGAATACCATTTGTAAGCGCGCAGGAGGGACTTTAAGTTCCTCTTGGTGGCGCAAACACACCGCGGAATAAGTTTGTTATGGTGAAGGCGGCGGTGGCTGGCAAGCCGTTTTTCACCAGCTTCCTGCACGGCGGCATTTGGGAGGTAAAGGCTTATAATGCTTCATCTTTATCACTGCTGGGGGAGAGGAACACGCAGGAACAATGTGCATTGCCACCAAAAGGTTCACAAATCCCTTCCTGACACCTCTTACAGATTCCATGTATTTCTTCCTGTGGTGTTGAGCGGGCGAGCGGTGCGGCTTGCGTCAGGCAGCGAAGCGCAAAATGTGAGCAGCTAAATAAGGTTTAGCCAATCAGCAAGTGGCGAGGCGCTGTGTTGTGGGGTCCCGCAGGGCTGCCAACATCTGCAGAGGCGTATTGATATCAGAGCGCTGAGTTTCTAAACAATATTGAGAAAGGAGAGGCTGAGATATCATTGTCGTTATACACAGAACTTGCTGATATAGCGGTTGTTTTGCCTGGTAATGTTCTAGTCGGCAGTGGACTTTAAGATTCCTGGTTTTGTTGGTAACGCACTACCGGCAGACTTTCCACTCCATACTCCACTGCGCATATCTTGAGGGACAGACCTAGTGAAGATGAGAGCGTTAAGGTGCATACACACTGCGCTGATGTTTCGTGTTAACACGCCATGTGACGTGTCAACACACAGCAACAGATTGCATCATATAACACAACGACGTTTTTATTTGTCTGATGCATGTTACGTCAGAAAGATTTGATTTTTTGTGGAGTGCACGTTCTTTCTTTCTTATCCTCCAATTTTGTGTTGTAAAAATTGAAAATGAATGAAAATATGTTAAATGAACTAGATGAAGAAGAGGAGCAGTTAGTAGCAATAGCTATAGCGCTTGCTACTTCTGGAGAAAAAACTCAAACAAATGTGATAAACGCCGAAAGGGATAGTTTGGGCGAGTTTCGTGGATTAAATAAGTGATCGTATCCTCTTACATATTCTATTAACTGTTCCTCCATAACGAAAACACTTTGTCACCATAGAATAGTACCTGTTGAATAATATAGAAACACATAACATAGAATAATATCGAAACACTATAAAATAATATCGAAATACTATAGAATAACTTCGAAACACTATTGAATAATATCAAAACACTATACAATAATATACAATAAATCTGACGCAGATTTCCTTCTGACGAATATCTGGGAGTTTTGAATTTGATCTGATGCGTGTTGATGCATGTTATGTCGCGTAACACATCAGCTGACGTGTTACGCGACATATCAGACCAGTGTGAACTTCATTATGAGAACGCCTGTTCCAGATTTTTTGCTAACACGTGTTAACACGTCATATGGCGTGCTAACACGAAACATCAGCGCAGTGTGTATGCACCTTTATATTTTTCCGTGTTGCCTCATCGCCTTCGTGTGGTCACCCCGCGTCACCCACGCTAACTTATTGGTAAATCATATCAAAGTTCACTTCCAGCTGTAGTACGTATGTTGACTTAGTAATTCAATATTGCAAGTGAACTTAAGGAGCAACAGACATTTATGTACTAATCAGATTGATTTAATTACATAATTTACGGTATCTACAATATGAGAGAGAGAGAGAGAGAGAGAGAGAGAGAGAGAGAGAGAGAGAGAGAGAGAGAGAGAGCAGCTACCGTGTCAAGGAAGATAAAATTGCCATGTACAGTAACTAGTGTTTGTGGGGGAGGGTATTACTGCTTATTGGTATGGTAATGTGTTGTGTGTGTGCTCGTGTTCCTAACGCAGGAGGGGGCACAGTATGGTGGTATATACAGGCATTGTAGGGCGGCCTTCCCTGTCGTTGGGTTGTTCTTATGTAATTTTGCAAGTTTTGTTTCTGAAAATGAGGGTTTGATTTTTTTTTTTTTTTCTGCAGTGGTCGTATATTTAATTTAGTATCAAGAACTAGCTCATTTCACTGCAGTTTGTCATCGGGTAAATTACTAGATTAGCAGCGCGGCTCTCATTTCCTTTTTTTTTTTTTTTTTCGACTTGTAACCCCTACAATGTTGGGGACCTGGTGGGAAAGCGGGGATTTTGGGTAGGGAGCCAAAATAAGCCTAAATACCGCCTCTTACCACCAAAAACAAGTAAGGAGCTGCCTGCTGCTAGTGTTATGATGACCGCCATGTTTACTTATCATGGTACTTGAATATCCACTTGTGTTTATACTTTACTATGCTACACTCGTCCAAGGCTAGCAATTATTTTCTGCAATTAGTGTTCATATCTGTGGCAATATTCCCGATTGTGTTCCAGGAAATCATTGTGAGATGTCTCACAACATGTGAGATGTTGTAACTTTAAAACATTTAACTAATTAGCCATCAAATGAATAATAACTCTAAACTGTTGCACTGCATTGTAGACATTTCCAAGAGTTCCCCAGACAGAGGCAGGCAGACAGAAGCTCAGCATAATGACGTGTTTTTACTCCCTCAGTGTCCACATTTCATGAGCTTCATTTTCGAATTGTATCGGTTGATATTAAATAGCGACTTCATGTTGCACTAAAGGACACTAACATTTAAATAATAATAATTGATTCATTGCGTGTTTTAAGACGAGCGAACTACCAAGAGCCATCTTATTACCTCTCACTCCATCACTAGCGCGTTGGAGGGGGAGTTGATGCCTCTCCCTCCCTCCCTCTCTGCTCGAAGACTGTCACGCAGCGGCAAGTATTCGTTGTGTTGTGAATATTGGCGTCAGTGTCACGGGGCGGCGTCGGTGTGGCAGGAAAGCGACACGTGGTGTAGGTAGGTAGGTACCGTGACGCGGCCGCTGCAGGTGAGGTCTGAAAACTGGTGGAAATGAAGCAGTATCTGTTGGGGTTGTTAGGTAATAATGGCTGGTTAAACAGAGGTGGCTTACTTCCACCCCTCCTCCCAAACCCCCTACTTTCACCACTCTTCCGTCCTCACTCCCCTCTAAATATTGGGGAGCTTTTAGAACGAGTGGTTGTCACCAGGTGGTAGCACAGACACAAACTTCTCTCACATACAAGAAATATCAAATATACCTACAGATATACCCTATCCATGAAGCCCTCAAAAATATGTGGCCTCATGCTGGTCACCATCTTCTCTGTTGATAACATCGAGTGACTTCACATGCACTGAGGATCTTTGCAGGCTGCTGAGTGGTGGTGGTGGTTGCTGGTGTCCAGGTGTGGGAATACGTGTCAAGTCACCGACCCCTCCCAGCACTGGCCAAACTCTCTCTCTCTCTCTCTCTCTCTCTCTCTCTCTCTCTCTAGAGTGAAATAGTTATCCAAACAGCCTATTAAAGAGAGAGAGAGAGAGAGAGAGAGAGAGAGAGA
This sequence comes from Scylla paramamosain, assembly GCF_035594125.1. Classification (NCBI taxonomy): domain Eukaryota; kingdom Metazoa; phylum Arthropoda; class Malacostraca; order Decapoda; family Portunidae; genus Scylla; species Scylla paramamosain. The sequence continues at coordinate 11,060,944 of NC_087195.1, forward strand.
GAGAGAGAGAGAGAGAGAGAGAGAGAGAGAGAGAGAGAGAGAGATGAAGGGGAGGGAAGGCCCACAGCCAAAAGGTGTGAATGGATTTACTTGATCCCCTTCCTTTCAGTGAACTGCCGCCCTTCGTATGGAAACTTTTACTTGTTAAGTTAATCCACCAAAGATTAGAAGATGTGGAAGGTTAAGTGGAAAAAGACCTGCCCTGGGCCCATCATTTTTGTGAGTGACTTTTACCAGAGACGAGGGTGTGAAAAAATTAGTTATCCATCTTGTCCTACCTGGTGATGAACTCTTTTAACTACTAGTACTTATCACATCTTTCCTGACTCCCAGACCAACATGAAGCATTTCTTTTCTTTCACATCCATGTCTATGCACTATACTGGCTAGAAATTGCACAATCTGCTTCTTTAGTCGTTTCCTTTCTTGAATGTGCATATAAATGTTTTCAGCTGTGCATTCCATGCTGTGTAATGTTGTAGTGAATGGTTAAATTCTAGACTAAGTTGTGAATCAAACATGTATCAAGCAGCAGGAGTATTGATGTGTGCGTTTTCCCTGCAGGTGGTAACACGGAGAGCAAGTGGAAGAAACCTTGGGAGACTTCCATGACTCAGGAACAAGCACACCTCACTGGGAGCCTTGTGACTGACAGGTGGTTCAGGTGAATACTGTATTTTGTTGGCACAATTGAGAATTCTCGGTCCAAAATTCCAAAATCTGAAAGTTTTTAATTGTCATGTCATGTCATGTCCACAAAGTGGTGGAAAGGTTTGCACTGAAAAAAGGAAAAAAAAAAAGGAATGATGAATTGTAAAGCCAACAGACCAAAGCTCTGGTGCTTGACTTACTGCAATGGAAGGCATCAAAAACTGGCAAGTTGTCATCACATGCATGCTCTGAAGATGTGATGCTCAGTTTTCTAATCTGTGTGCTGAGCGCATAACAGAGGTGATAGTATCTGGTATGGAGGCATATATCTCTCACTTTTCTTCTCGACCTAAACCTTCTAAACCTTGGTTTAACACGACTTGTTCTTATGTTATACATGATAGAAAGGTGGCTTACACAAGGTATTTGAACCTTTCATCCCCAGAATCTCATGCGCTTTATATTTCTGCCCAAAGTCATGCCACATCTGTTCTCCAACTAGCCAAAAACTCCTTCATAAACAGAAAGTGTCAAAATCTTTCTAGATCTAACTACCCTCATGACTTCTGGCAACTAGCCAAAAACATCTCTTCTTTGCTTCTTTTTTCTCTCCTTTATTTCAACCGGATGGCACCACTGCTATCACATCAGTCTCTAAAGCCGAACTCCTTGCTCAGACCTTTGCTAAAAAGTCTACCTTGGACAATTCAGGGTTTGTTCCTCTCTCTCCTCCACCCTGCTGCTGCTGCTGTTGCTGCTGCTGCTGCTGCTGCTGCTGCTGCTGCTGCTGCTGCCTATTAAAATTCTTTGCAATGATGTTAAACCATCGGAATGCTTATGGACCTGATGGGGTCCCTCCTATTGTTCTCAAAAACTGTGCCTCTTTGCTTGTGCCTTGCCTAGTCAAACTCAACTCTGTCTGTTACCATCTACCTTTCCTTCTTGCTGGAAGTTTGCCTACATTCAGCCTGTTCCTAAAAAGTGTGACTGTTCTAATCCCTCAAACTATGTCTTGTTGATTTAATTTCCTGCCTATCTAAAGTTTTTGATTCTATCCTCAACAGAAAGATTCTTAAACATCTATCACTTTACAACCTTCTATCTCATCACCTTTTATGTATGGATTCTGTCAAGGCCACTCTACTGGTGATCTGGCTTTCCTTACTGAGTCTTGGTCATCCTCTTTTAGAGATTTTGGTGAAATTTTTGCTGTTGTCTTAGACATATCAAAAGCTTTTGATAGAGTATGACACAAAGCTTTGATTTCCAAACTACCCTCCTATAGCTTCTATCCCTCTCTCTGTAACTTCATCTCAAGTTTCCTTTCTGACCGTTCTATTGCTGCTGTGGTAGACGGTCACTGTTCTTCTAAATCTATTAACAGTGGTGTTCCTCAGGGTTCTGTCCTGTTACCCACTCTCTTATTATTCATCAGTGACCTAAACCAAACTTCTTGTCCTATCCACTCCTATGCTGATGATACCACCCTGCACTTTTCCATGTCTTTTCGTAGATGTCAAACCCTTCAAGAAGCAAACAGCTTATGCAGGAAAACCACAGAATGCCTGACTTCTGATCTTTCTAAAATATTTGATTGGGGCAGAGCAAACTTGGTATTGTTCAGTGCCTCAAAAACTCAATTCATTCATCTATCAACTCAACACAACCTTCCAGACAACTATCCCCTCTTCTTCAAGGACACTCAACTGTCCCCCACTTCTACATTGAACATCCTTGGTCTCTCTTTTTCTTATTAATCTAAACTAGAAACTTCACATCTCATCTCTAGCTAAAATAGGTTCTATGAAGTGAAGCATTCTGAGATGTCTCCGCCAGTTTTTCTCACCCCCCAGCTGCTAACTCTGTACAAGGGCCTTATCCGTCCATGTATGGAATATGCTTCACATGTCTGGGGGGTTCCACTCATACTGCTCTTCTAGACAGGGTGGAATCAAAAGTTTTTCGTCTCATCAACTCCTCTCCTCTATCTGTCTTCAGCCTCTCTCTCACTGCCGCAATGTTGCATATCTAGCTGTCTTCTACCGCTATTTTCATGCTAACTGCTCTTCTGATGTTGCTAACTGCATGCCTCCCCTCCTTCCGCGGCCTCGCTGCACAAGACTTTCTTCTTTCTCTCACCCCTATTCTGTCCACCTCTCTAACATAAGAGTTAACCAGTATTCTCAATCATTCATCCCTTTCTCTGGTAAACTCTGGAACTCCCTGCCTGCTTCTGTATTTCCACCTTCCTATGACTTGAATTCCTTCAAGAGGGAGGTTTCAAGACACTTATTCATCAATTTTTGACCACTGCTTTGACCCTTTTATGGGACTGGTATTTCAGTGGGCATTTTTTTTATTGGATTTTTGTTGCCCTTGGCCAGTGTCCTTCCTACATAAAAAAAAAAAAATTCCACAGACCGACTGGGAGACATGACGTCAGTGCCACCACACAGGGAGTAAAACCAAGAGGAGGAAGAGGAGCATTCAAGAGACATCAGCTGGCCAGCAGTCCATTCAGGTGTGCCTTTCATTGCATCATTATTTGTCCATAATTTCCCTTCTGGGGTTGGACAGCCCATGAGTATCTCCCACTTGCAGCTGTAGACAATTTCTTCCTTATTGTTGAGTGTTGTCATGCCTTCCTCCACACACCATCTCAAGATCTTCCCAGTGGTTTCCTTCCAAGTACTCTAATGCTCTCCTCAGTTTGTGGCCCTGATTTGTAAGTGCCAGGAAGACTATGGTGAAGGCAGACCACAAACCTTCCATTGGACATGAGTGGTGAACGGCAGTGAAAATATGGCAGTGTCTGATTCTTTGCACCAAAACACAGTGTGCTTATTAACAGATTTATTCACTGTTCACTCATTTGCTCATCTCTAAAGGAGTGAAGAGTGTGCACTGAAGTAAGCATTGTAACTGGTGTGTGTGTGTGTGTGTGTGTGTGTGTGTGTGTGTGGTGATGAAGTTCAATATCAGGGTTGTCGTCTTGAAAGATTTCATAAAAGTACTGAATCTGATTTGGAATTCATGTTGCAACAAAAACTCTCCCTTCTTTGCAACAGTTTCACAACAGGAAGTGAAGGATGAAGCATGAAGGTTTTAGGCCAAAATGAACTGACAGCAATCAGGAATGACACGTCCAGCAAAACCAGCAACACAGCAGTGAGTGTGCATGCTGGTATGTCAGGTTAGGGGTGAAGTGTTTGAATTGTGGGCTAAAATGGCTTGCTTATACATGAATATCTTTCACACTGGAGGAGCTGGGGGGTGTGTGTGTGTGTTAGGGGTGTTTGGGTGTTGATAGGCTTGTTTGTAGGTATTTCCACCTGCTTATCATCCATTTTAGTTGTTCTTCGCTCTTTCATCTTCCCTCTGTCATTCATTTTATCTATTTTTCATTATTAGTGTACAGTCTTTGCCTCTGTCACCTCCTCTATCCAGCCCTTCCTTGTCTCTACATATCTAGTCCTTCTTTGCCTCTATCACCTCTTGTCTAATATTTATCCAACCCTTCCTTATCTCTGTATATCTAGTCCATTGCTTCTATTACCTCTTCTGTCTAATATTTATCCAGTCCTTCACTTCCTGCCTTTAGTTAGCATACACTCCTCACCTCTTCTGCTGTCTATATTCACCCAATCCTTCCATCCACACACCACAGGAATCTAAATTAACACACATTTTCCAATATTCTTCCTTTCATTAACCCCTCACTGTATTTCCAGAGTGAATACTTCCCAGACCATCCAGTCATTTGTACTGTTTGGGAAGTCTTTCATGAACTCTTGCTTGAACAGAAAATGTTGCAAAATTTCTCACAGGGTTCCTCTCTTAGACATGGAGAGAGAGAGAGAGAGAGAGAGAGAGAGAGAGAGAGAGAGAGAGAGAGAGAGAGAGAGAGAGAGAGAGAGAGAGAGAGAGAGAGAGAGAGAGGTATATTTGTGAGAGGCTGTGGGGAGTGACTAGGTTTGTCAACATACTGTGGGAGACATACTGTGGGTTTGTGGATTGTGGGGGAGAGAGAGAGAGAGAGAGAGAGAGAGAGAGAGAGAGAGAGAGAGAGAGAGAGAGAGAGAGAGAGAGAGAGAGAAGGGGGCAGGGGGAAGGATTTATTTTTCTTTTATTTATCTTTTCTATCTTTCTCTCATTTCTTCTTTTTTTCTTCCTCTTCTATTATCCTCATTCTTCTCTCATGTCCTCTTCCTTCTTTGTTGTCTTCTCTCTCTCTTCTTCTCTTTCTTCCCTCCTTATTATTATCTATCTTCTCTTCCTTTTTTCTATCACTTCTGAAAAAAACAATGCAAATATAAATAATACATTTTGAACATAATAATAATAATGATAATTAATTCTCACAATCAGTAACATTTTCTCTCTCTCTCTCTCTCTCTCTAATGTGAGAGTCTGTGGAGAGTGACTGTGTGGGACATACTGGGGGTCTGTGGATGGGTGGGTGGGTTGGTGAGAGAGAGAGAGTGTGTGTGTGTGTGTGTGTGTGTGTGTGTGTGCAATACTCCTTCATCTCTCTCTCTCTCTCTCTCCTTTATTTCATCCTTCTCATGTCCCCCTCTTCTCTTCCTTCCTTCCTTTCTTATATTCTTCCTCCTCTTTTCTTTGTCTCTTCTGTCAGTCATTCCTCTGAAATATGAATAAATTTAGAATAATAGTAATAAATTTAATAGAAATCATTTCTTGTATTCTCTCTGCTACACACACACAAAATTCTCTCTTAATAGAAATAATTTCTTGTATTTTCTCTCCTACACACACACAAAATTTCTCTCTCTCTCTCTCTCTCTCTCTCTCTCTCTCTCTCTCTCTCTCTCTCTCTCTCTCTCTCTCTCTCTCTCTCTCTCTCTCTCTCTCTCTCTCTCTCTCTCTCTATATATATATATATATATATATATATATATATATATATATATATATATATATATATATATATATATATATATATATATATATATATATACAAAACCCCATCTTTTACTCTCACATACTCAAAAACTCCCTCCCACTACTCACTCAAACTGATTCTCTTAGACACACACACACACCCAGGCTTCCAAGTTGATAATCCAAAAGCCAGCAGATGACAGCTTCCTTCCAGCACACACTTGTATCGCCCAACTTGACCTGCCTGAATACAAGCTGATACAGTCCATGCAGCAGGGTAAAGTTTGAATGAACCTTTTTTTGTTGTTATAACTTGTGGTGTGGTCCAGCAGTCTTCCTTTTCCCACTTTTTAAGAGGGGAGAGAAAGAATGGTGGATGACACCACTTGTAAGGAAGACACAAGTTACTATAGTTTAGATGTACTAAAAGTTTTTGCACACTAAATGTTTATTACTGAAAAGCTTTATATATATATATATATATATATATATATATATATATATATATATATATAGAGAGAGAGAGAGAGAGAGAGAGAGAGAGAGAGAGAGAGAGAGAGAGAGAGAGAGAGAGAGAGAGAGAGAGAGAGAGAGAGAGAGAGAGAGAGAGAGAGAGAGAGAGAGAGAGAGAGAGAGAGAGAGAGAGAGAGAGAGAGATATATATATATATATATATATATATATATATATATATATATATATATATATATATATATATATATATATATATATATATATATATATATATATATATATATATATATATATATATATATATACAGTGGTCCCTCTTGTTTCAGTTTGGCAATAGGTTTGAACTGGTACCAACACCCAAACTGGCACATCAGATCCTCTTTTGGTGCGCCACTTGCTGACGTAACAGAATGGTGTTGATCCAGTTTGTCGTCCATGTGCATTGTTTGATTTTTGTGAACCTCCCAACAGCCATCTTACTGTTTTTTTGCTGCAATTAACCACATCTTTGGTGTTTGTCCCCAGGAGTGCAGCCTCTACAAGTGGTGGAGGGCATGGACACTTGGATATGGATGACACTGGTTTGGGTGCCAAATATTAATAGTGCACCTACACAATTACCACACTCGCTCCCCTCACCAGGCTTAACTATAAATAATTAAAGGTAAATAACATCTGTCATCTATTATCTATTGTATTCTATATTGCTGTTAATGTTTCATGTATAATGTCTTTGCTTTCAAATGCAAGTCAAAAGGGTGAACCCCATTTATAGTACTATTCACGTTTGGCAAATTTCACTTTTGACATTGGTTTGGCTACACTAATTAAACTGCTAACAGTGAGGGACTACTGTAAATGTAGTAATAATTATAATAATAATAATAATAATAATAATAATAATAATAATAATAATAAAAAGTAATGATAAAGTGCAAGACATGTTCATTAACGCAATTATTTTCTCCAACATGGAGAAGTGAGGAGGCATATCTGTCTGTGATTAGGGAATGCAAATGACGATGTTCCAAGGACGTCACCCTGTCCTGGGCCATGACATGAGAGAAGAGGAAAAAAGGACTCTCTCTCTCTCTCTCTCTCTCTCTCTCTCTCTCTCTCTCTCTCTCTCTCTCTCTCTCTCTCTCTCTCTCTCTCTCTCTCATTTTCCATAACATACCAAATTGCTCTGGTGTTAATTTCATGAGTTGCTGAATAATAGGAATGGGAATGTTAGTTCAATGCATTTAGCTCTGAGTGTGAAAGAATGACAAGAAAGAATGCAGAGGATACTAGAACACATGCACAGAAAACTGAAAGATTTTTAAACTTTTGAATAGGTGTAAAAAAAAAAAAAAACTGCAAAATCAGTGTCTCCTTAAAACAACACATGACAGCAATGATAACTCACACAACAATAATGCTTGATGAAGACTATATTTCCAACACAGATTTATGACAACATTTGGCAAAGCTGTGCACTGTTTACTTGTGTTAAAACTATGCCATGATTTGAGAGGAAAGTTGGTAAGTCATTATAGGGTTAAGATGATATAAGGGTGTTTATTTTAGCTAATTTCCAATGACTCCTAATATAAGATTAAAACTTTAATGATTAAGTATTTCATTGTTTACATTAATTTACACCAAAATTTCACAACTACAACCTCAGTGATGTTTAGTTAATCCAATTTTGTTCATAACTACTACATTTTTTCCAATGGTTTACCCATAGTACAACAAAAACATTATCATCATCATTCATGCTATTTCATTTCCAAAAAAATTTCACAACTATGTACATGATCTAGTTTACAATAAAAGGATTTTGAACAATAGTTTTCCCATCAATCGACCCTAATTTTTTTTTCCAGCTGCAAAGAACAATTCAACTACAATACCATTCATGCTATTTCATCCATTTGAAACTTCACATGCAAGTGATTTACAGTACTTTACCAAAAAAGAATTTAGATCAACAATGTTCCCATCAATCAATCCTAAAACTTTCCCACCTACAATCTGACAAGTGGAGTCACCAGTTTTAAATGTCAATAGTTATCCAAGATTGAATTTATGCCTTCCAATCCTCTGTGGGTCTTGGAGGCGGTCATGAGTCCCACTGTTCTCCTGAGAGCAGTGCAGGAGGTTGCCTTCAACATAAACCTTCTTGACAAAGTACTTGGATGACTTGTTGCAGCTTTGCTCTTTTTCTGATGGTGACTGCAGCCTTCAACTCAAGGCACAGCTTCTCCAAGGCACTCATCTTGCTGTACTTTAGCCCAGTGATCTGTGGAGAATAAGTAGTGGTGATGGTGGTGGTCCACCTCTCCAATACAAGAGTTCACCATTATTAATTTTTCATCCTTTTCACCAGTAAACTCTGGAACTCCCTGCCTGCTTCTGTATTTTCTTTTCCCTATGACAAATTTTTTCATGAGGAAGGTCCCAAGACACTTCTCCAATCTTGGATAATCCTTACCACTACACACCATCAGACATAAAAATACCGTGAAGGATGCAACTCCCTTTTTAGAAGAGCCAGAGGTCACAGGAGCAAAGGTGACGGGACACTACATGCCCTTGACACTCATGTCAAGCCCCATTATCACCTGCATCACTCGGGAACACACCATCACCACCATTACCATTGTGTTGTGGCATCATATCAGTGGCATAATAATTGTAAGAACACAAGGGAAACTGCAAGAAGCCATCTGGTTTACACATGGCAATCCCTGCATGAAATGTGCTTACCTATTTTCACTATCATCCTCATGCATAAATTTGTCTAATCTTTTAAAGCTCCCTAATGACTCAGCACTAACCTAACTACCGAGTCTATTTCATTCATCTATCACTCCATCTGAAAACCAGTTCCCTCCTATTTCTTTTTTAAATCTAACTTTATCAAGCTTGACATGAAGAAACAGGATAGTGATAATGGTTGCTATTTCTGATTATTATTCTTACTTTCATTAACACTCAGAATACGAAGTCTGTCTTTATTCTTATTTTGAGTCCCCAGTGGAAAGGGATAGTCTCAGTGGCACTACAAGCCAAATACCCTTAAAATGAAAATGATGGCTACTCTTCACAACCACAGTGCTGCATCCCTCTTTTCTAAACATCTTCACTCTAACCCCTGCTTCCCTGCTCCCTCCAAGACCCAGTGACAGCCTCCCTCACCTCTGGGTTCACTTGAGGAGCTGCCATCAGCCACCCAATGACATTCATTTGCACGTTCTTGGTGACAGAGTTCTCCTGGATCTCCAAATTTTCAGGATACACCACCAAGCCTGTAAGGAGAATTGGTGAAGAGAGAGAGAGAGAGAGAGAGAGAGAGAGAGAGAGAGAGACTGTATGTTAGATGCAGACAAAATGATAAAGTAAGGTATTAAAATCTTGCGTGCAAAAAAAAGATATGCACACTAATAAATACTTATATTACAAAATGTTAAAACATCCATAAACTCCTTGCACATCATACTGAGCTCACACTCCTCTCATTCCCTCAGATGCTACCAACAACTTTATTTAAACACAAATAGATAGATAAATAGATAGATAGTCACATACACACACTTATTCCCTCCAAGACACAACAATGACTTGATTTCAACAGAGATAGACAAAGACACACACACACACACACACACACACTTACACATCAGGCTTGGGTCTGAGTACATGTACTCAACCAGATTCCAAATGTAGTGCAGTGGTAGATGTATAGGTAGAGGTAAGGTCAGGGGTGACACAAGCCTGTCCCTGGGGAAGCCCAGGTGGTCTGGATTGGTACCAGTGAAGTCATATGAGTTACAGCCACTGCAGTTTCCCACTCCTGCTGCTAATCTGTCAGCACCTTTGTGTAAATATGTGGAGTGAGAAACAGCTGTCAAATGCCGTCTGGACTGACAGGGCTGCTGCACTGAGAGGCACACAGCAATCCATCCACATCAGGTATCAAGCAAGATTCACCCCAAACTCTCCACATTCACACAGATAGACAGACACAATACACACAGAAATAAATCAATAGATACACATACACATACATACTTGCGTTACCAGGAGAGACAAAGTGGAGATGCCAACCAGCAGGTACAACAGACACCTGAGCAGCAAGTTGGTATCTAACACTGACCTCGCTGATGACGACATCCACAGGAATTGTTGACAAGTTGTTCTCAGGTGAATAGATCCTGGAGGAAATACAGAGAAAAGATCCATTATTGCAGGGACAAACAAAGGCTGGATATTGAGGGGATACAACAGAGTTAAGGAAAGGGAGATTTTTCACTGAAGGAACAAAGAAAAGCTGAATATCTGGAAGGGCAACAGGAAAATTGAGAAGAGGAAAATGTTGGAATGATACAAAAATTACATGTTTTCTGTCTGTGCATAAAACACGCACACACTTTTTCTCTCTCTCTCTCTCTCTCTCTCTCTCTCTCTCTCTCTCTCTCTCTCTCTCTCTTGCCTCGCCTTGGGCATGCACTCACATTCCTCCCCAGTATCTCAATCAATATCTTTTGATCCTGAGAAGAAACAAGAGAACTACGTGGAATGAGAGACAAAATATACACAAGAAAACAACAAAACACACAGTCACTGGACTAACCATCTCAGTGACCTTTAGAAATACTTACTGGAATTTTCAAGGGTACTTCATGATTCTGGTGATAGTTTAACAAGTATTCTGCATCACCAGAAGAAAGAAACACCTATGAGAACCTGACTCATTATCATGAAAACAGTCCTTATGAAAGCTGATGGGATTTTCAAGGACATTTTTTTCATGATTCAGGAAATAGTTAATAATATTCTGCATCATCAATCAACCAATCATAAAAACCAGACTCCTCTTTTAAAACAGTTCCATTAACACCTCAGGCATTTCACAATATGGGGATAAAACTTAAGGTTCCCCGCACTTCCTACCACAAACCAGACTCCTCTTTGAAAACAGTTCTCATAACACCTCAGGCATTTCACAATATGGGGATAAAAGTTAAGGTTCCCAGTGTGTCTTACCACAAACCAGACTCTTTCTCTTTGAAAACAGTTCCCATAAGATCCAAGGCATGAGAGTTAAGGTTTCTTGTGTGTCTCACCACGAAAACTGCTCCATCCAAGAGAGAGCCACCAGCACCCACAAACTTGAGGGAGAGGAAGAAGGGGTGAGCGGCATGGAGGATCTCTGGGTATTTGAGATGGATTTCCTTGGCCATCCTGCAGAGAGAGAGAGAGAGAGAGAGAGAGAGAGAGAGAGAGAGAGAGAGAGAGAGAGAGAGAGAGAGAGAGAGAGAGAGAGAGAGAGAGAGAGAGAGAGAGAGAGAGAGAGAGAGAGAGAGAGAGAGAGAGAGAGAGAGAGAAGGATGAAGGAAAAGACCAGGAGGTAGAGAATGAGAGAAATGCAAGTAAATGAGGAAGAGGACAAGGAAAAGGAAGACAAGATGAGAAAGAGAAGCTTTCAACCACTCCTTTTACTATCAGTGACCTTACATTGAAAACAATTGTACCAAACTGAGTGAGACAGCATGAGAGTTAGCAAGACATCACATTAATATAAGGACTGGGAGATGCACAGGGACACCAGAAATGAGACTAAGTTCAGTACTATTCCCAGCACCTGAAACACCATCCTCACTCTCAGTTTCATTCCAGAGAAGCACTTTTTTCTGAGAGCAGCACAAGATATGGTGCCAAAGGGGAGATGCAAGGACTGGAGGATCCTTAGGGACAGAAGACACAAGGCTAACTTCAGAGCCATTCCAATTATCTAGAAGAGGGTCCCCAGTCTCGCTCTTGTTCAAGAGATGCACAATGTTTCTCCAAGAGCAGCGCAAGATCTGGTCCTCGACGTAAACTTTCCTTGCATTGTAGTGAGTGTCTAAGTATCCTGTCACTACTGGGATAGCTATGTTACTGCTGAGGAATGTGCACAGTTTCCCTAGAGCTGTGGCAACATGCTCCTGTGGTCCAGTTATCTTGAAGCAGAGGAAGTGAGAAGAATTAGTGAACTAGAAAAGGACGATGAAAATGGCTGTGAGACATGGAGGGAGAGAGGAGAATAAGAAAGAGTAGTGAAAATGGCTATAAGAAATAGAGAGTGAAAAGAATTAGTGAAATGAATAGAAAACTTAAATGAAAGCGACTGTAGGAAGTAGAGGAAGAGAGAATTAGTGGAAAGAATATAAAAGCAATGAAAATGACTACAGGAAGACAAGAAAGCGATGAACGAGCTTGCTTTTTGACATTCTTTTACCACAGAAGAAAGAATGAAAAATACAGCCATTCAATTCACCTCTTCACAATACACACCTGGTACTCTGCTATGGTCTTCTTGGAGTCACTGCTGAGAGTGAAATCAACGGGGCCACAGTACACTCCGTCAGCCAGCAGCCAGCATGTCTACTGACTGCAGCAACATACTCAGCACTCCATCCTCCAACTGTGTCACATCACCATAACATCATTAGAGGTGTGTGTGTGTGTGTGTGTGTGTGTGTGTGTGTGTGTGTGTGTGTGCGTGGGGCAAGGAGGGGGTGAGGGTAACTATGCATGATAGAAAGGTTTAAATTGTGTGTGTGGAGGAAAGTGTGCATTAAAGAAAGAAGAAAGAGGAATACAGGATGAGTGAAGAAATGGATAATGAAGGATAAGGTAGAGGAAAAAGAATACAGCAAAGATGAAGAAAAGATATCATTGAAGGATACATGATATGATAAGAGGGAAAAAGAATACACTGCAGGAGAAAAAGGATATCACTGAAGGATATAACAGAAAAGTATAATGAAGGATAGAACAGAAGCAAAAAAGAACACAGGAGGCATGAAGAAAACAATATTACTGAAGGATGCAAGAGGAAAAAACACAGTGCAGGTGAAGAAAAGAAGATACTGAAGGATATAACAGATGGGTGATAAGGACAGTCATTCTCACCACATCCTCCACACCCTCCAACTGCTTCCATCAGAACAGATCGGTGTGCAAGGACTTGACCATGGGGTACTCCTTGATGACCAGATGTGAGGGATACACCACCAGTCCTGTATGGGAGACAGATAATAAACTGCACTCCCAAATGTTTTGCTCTCTCTCTTACCTCCAATACTTTCAGTTGTTATGGTGTTTTCAGGGGTGTTTTCATGGTTCCAGTGATGGTTCAGCAAGGATTCTGTATCTTTAATAGTCTGTAGTGTGAGGTATTTGGGTTTTAAACAGTACATCAACATGCAATACATTTTATCCTAACTTCCATAAGTATGTACATCAGTATACAAGATTTTCCTTTATGTAAGAGGATCTCTGGCTAAGGCCAACAAAAAGGAGAGAGAGAGAGAGAGAGAGAGAGAGAGAGAGAGAGAGAGAGAGAGAGAGGAAAAAATAAAAAAAAGAAATGAAATGAAATGAAATAAAATAAAATGAAATAAAATAAATAAATAAATAAATAAAAATAAAAGGGCCCACTGAGGTACCAATCTCTAGAAGACAGAGCCAAAAGAATTACCCTAAATTTAAGAAGTGTCTTGTATAAGGAAGTACAGACACAGGCAGGGAGCTCCAGAGTTTACCAGACTGACACCAATACTCGAGAGGACTCCACGTACCAGCTAGCGGAGACGACAGCAACCTTGGCTATGAGTTGCTGTCTCACGTCAGGCGCCTCAAATATGACGTTCTCAAAGGTGAGCATTGACACGGCCTCATCTGGTACATACAGCCTGACACAGGGTCTGTTGTCAGTATTTGTGTTGGGAAGATATGGGTGGTGATATTTTTATTTATTTATTTTTTCAAGTAGGAGGGACACTGGCCAAGGGCAACAACCCTCCCCCTCCACCCACCAAAAAATAAAAAGACCCACTGAGATGCCAGTCCCATAAAAGGGTCCAAAGCAGCAGTCAAAAATTGAAGGATAAGTGTCTTGAAACCTCCTTCTTGAATTCAAGTCATAGGAAGGTGGAAAGACAGAAGCAGGCAGGGAGTTCCAGAGTTTACCAGAGAAAGGAATGAATGATTGAGAATACTGGTTAACTCTTGCATTAGAGAGGTGAACAAAATAGGGGGTGAAAGAAAGAAGAAAGTCTTGTGCAGCGAGGCCGTCAGAGGAGGGGAGACATGAAGTTAGCAAGATTAGAAGAGCAGTTAGCATGAAAACAGCGGTAGATGATAGCAAGAGATGCAACATTGCAGTGATGAGAAACTGGCTGAAGACAGTCAGTTAGAGGAGAGGAGCTGATGAGACAAAAAGCTTTTGATTCCATAAAGTCTAGATGAGCAGTACAAGTGGAACCCCCCCCAGACATGTAAAGCATACATGGACAGATAAGGCCCCTGTACAGAGTTAGCAGTTGGGGGGGATGAGAAAAACTGGTGAAGATGTCTCAGAACATCTAATTTCATAAGAGCTGTTTTAGCTAGGGATGTGATGTGAAATTTCCAGTTTAGATTATAAGAAAAGGACAGACCAAGGATGTTCAGTGTAGAAAGGGGGACAGTTAAGTGTCACTGAAGATGGGATAGTTATCTGGAAGGTTGTGTCAAGTTGATAGGTGGAGGAATTGAGTTTTGAGGCATTGAATAATACTAAGTTTGCTCTGCCCCAATCAGAAATTTTAGAGAGATCAGAAGTCAGGTCTTCTGTGGCTTCCCTGCATGAACTCTTTACTTCCTGAAGGGTTGGACTTCTACAAAAGACGTAGAAAAGTGCTGGGTGGTATCATCAGTGTAGGAGTGGATAAGACAAGAAGTTTGGTTTAGGTCACTGTAGAATAATAAGAAGAGAGTGGGTGATAGGACAGAACCCTGAGGAACACCACAGTTAATAGATTTAAAGGAAGACTAGTGATCATCTACCACAGCAGCAATAGAACGGTCAGAATGGAAACTTAAGATGAAGTTACAGAGAAAAGGATAGAAGGCGCAGGAGAGTAGTTTGGAAATCAAAGCTTTGTGCCAAACTCTATCAAAAACTTTTAATATGTCCAAAGCAACAGCAAAAGTCTCAATAAAATCTTTAAAAGAGGATGACTAAGACTCAGTAAGGAAAGCCAAAAGATCACCAGTAGAGTGGCCTTGATGGAACCCATACTGGTGATCAGATAGAAGGTTGTGAAGTGAAAGATGTTTAAGAATCTTCTTGTTGATGATTGATTAAAAAACTTTAGATAGGCAGGAAATTAAAACAATAGGATGGCAGTTTGAGGGATTTGAAGTCACCCTTTTTAGGAACAGGCTGAAAGTAGGCAAACTTCCAGCAAGAAGGAATGGTAGATGCTGACAGAGTTGAAAGAGTTTGATTAGGCAAGGTGCAAGCATAGAGGCACAGTTTCGGAGAACAATATGAGGCACCCCATCAGGTCCATAAGCCTTCTGAGGGTTTAGGCCAGGGAGGGCATGAAAACATGACTGTGAAGAATTTTAATAGGTAGCATGAAGTAGTCAGAGGGTGGAGGCGAGGGAGGAACAAGCCCTGAATTGTCCAAGGTAGAGTTTTTAGCAAAGGTTTGAGCAAAGAGTTCAGGTTTAGAGATAGATGTGATAGCAGTGGTACCATCCGGTTGATATAAAGGAGGAAAAGAAGGAGAAGCAAAGTTATTGGAGATGTTTTTGGCTTGGTGCCAGAAGTTACAAGGGGAGTTAGATCTTGAAAGATTTTGACACTTTCCATTAATGAAGGAGTTTTTGGCTAGTTGGAGAACAGACTTGGCATGGTTCTGGGCAAAAATATAAAGCCCATGATATTCTGGTGATGGAAGGCTTAAGTACCTTTTGTAGGCCACCTCTCTATCATGTATAGCAAGAGAACAAGCTGTGTTAAACCAAGATTTGGAAGGTAAAGAGTGAGGAATGTACACCTCCATGTCAGACTCTACTACCTCTGTTATGTACTCTGCACACAGACAGGTCTCTGACATGGAAGCAGTAGTCATTCCAAGGAAAATCAGCAAAATACCTCCTTGGCTCCCTGCAGCTAGCAGAGGCAAATTCCTAGAGGCACTTCTGCTTATGGGGATGCTGAGGAAGGATTGGAGTGATAGGACAAGATAAAGATATGAGATTGTGACTGGATGAGCCCAACAGAGAAGAGAGGGTGACAGCATAAGCAGAAGGATTAGAGGTTATGAAAAGGTTAATAATGTTGGGCATATCTCCAAGATGGTCAGGAATACAAGTAGGGTGTTGCACCGATTGCTCTAGGTTGTGGAGGATAGCAAAGTTGAAGGCTGGTTCACCAGGATGGTCAGTGAAGGGAGAGGAAAGCCAAAGCTGGTGGTGAACATTGAAGTCTCCAAGAATGGAGATCTCTGCAAAAGGGAAGAGGGTCAGAATATGCTCCACTTTGGAAGTTAAGAAGTCAAAGAATTTTTTAAAGTCAGAGGAGTTAGGTGAGAGGTATACAGCACAGATACATTTAGTTTGAGAGTGACTGTAATCATAGCCAGATGGTGGAAAACTCGGAAGATTCAAGAGCATGGGCAAGAGAGCAGGTTAAGTTGTTGTGCACATAAATGCAACATCCAGCTTTGGATTGAAAATGAGGATAGAGAAAGTAGGAGAACAAAAATGGGGCTAATGTCAGTTGCCTTAGACACCTGAGTTTCAGTGAGGAAAAGAAAATTAGGTTTAGTAGAGGAGAGATGGTGTTTTTACAGACTTAAAATTGGATCCAAGACTGCAAATGTTGCAGGAGTTAATGAAGGAAAAGTTGAGCGGTGTCAAGACACTTAGGGTCGATACCAGAAGAGCAGTCTGACCTGGGGACATTTGTTGTCCCCTCCCCCAATGGTGACTCTATGAGGCTGGTGTAGGAGTCTCCATGATAATTGAGTGAAGGGTGTGTGTGTAATTAGATGCTTGTAGTTTTGTGTGAAGGAAGAGAGTTGTCTTTAGAGAGCAGGCTGTGACTGTCCCCTTTTCTTGTGAGACACAAAGGGAAACATTCATTGAAGTCACAGCTGCGTTTAATGATAAGTTCACAGCACCCCATCATCCAGTGCTTTAGACCTCACTGGGAGTAATTATCATTTTGGCAGGTGCCTGCTGCCTCCTTCTTGTAACATTCTCTTCTGTTTCTTACTTGGCATACCTCTGGATAACCTCAAAGTGTCCCTCAGCAGTCTTTGCCAGAAGTTTGCCCACAAATGTCTGGCCTGAGGAGGAGAGAGAAGAGGCTCAGGAAAGAAAATACAGTACAGATGCAATTCCTCTCAACTTCTGTGCTTTCTTATGGAAGGATAACAGAGAGGCTATAATTTTACTCCCTTCATCTGTCTACTTATCTATACACCAGGCCACCAATCCCAGACAAAGCAACACTCACTCACACACACATCACTCACACTCTTAGGCCCACTGGTCTCTGGTGGGAAGGAACAGTGTTGTGGACCTCCCTACAACACCCTAGTGACTGTACTTACAAGACTCTGCTATGGTTATGGTCTTCACAGAAGATAGTAACACAATTCCTCTCATAAATTTTATGAGTCATGTGGATGGTCTGGCACCAGCGTGGCATTACATACATGCCCTGGCCTCACCTTAGGCCAACTGAGTACTGACTCATTATCCAGTAATTACTGTCCCACTCCCCCCCCTCCCACCACTTAGGGATAACATGCCACACATCTGAAAAAGTCTCCAAAAATCATGCACACACAAAAAAACAGATACAGTATATGAAAAACAGCAAAACATAAGGAGTACCACAAGGTGTAATCTAAAGCCTGAGTGTAAACAAGCTATGTCTGCTATGTCTCAGACACACAGCTCAAACTTTGGCAGATTGTTGCCAAAGTGCTGGATGATTTTTCAGTGTGCACAGACCAAAGTTGCTTTTTGCACACATTTCCATTCAAAAAAGTTAATTACAGTCCCTTAATTAACTTAGTAATTTCTGTCCATCTCCTCACCTTGAAAGCCTCACCATTAAACATTAAGCCAGAATTTTTGTAAACAAGCTGAATGAATGTATCATGATAATAGAAATAATATTGCTTTATTACTTCATGCATGTATGCAAAAAATAAACTTGACTCGATTATTCCTGTCTACCACATCTTTAAAGTCTTGCCATCCAAGCACTGGGCCAGAGTCCTTGTCAACAAACTGAATGCCTCTTGATAACAGAATTAATATTGTTTTATTACGCTATCCCAAAAAATTTAACTTGATTTTGTCATCTCCTCACCTTCAATGCCTTGCCATCAAACTACAATCCAGAATCTTTGTCAACAAACTGAACAATAACAGAAATTATATTGTTTTATTACTCTATAAAAAAAAAAAAAAAAAATCATTCCTGTCTGTCTCCTCACTTCCTCACATCATGTTAACAAAGATTATATTATTTTATTACTCTTTATATGCAACATTTAAGTCAATCATGCCTGTCTGTCTCCTCACCTTGAAAGGCAGGCCATTAAAAACCAAGCCAGAGTCCTTGTCAACAAAGTGAACAGTGATGGTGGTGGGTTGTCCGGCCTGCACTATGCTGGGCTGCTGCAGGACCATTGCTGCACTCATCTGTGTCAAGCTGAGGAGAGGCCAAAAGAAGACCAACTATTACATCACTTATGCACTGAGGGGAGACCAAAAGAAGACCAACTATTAGATCACTTATGTGACTCCAATAGTAATTGTATCTTGGTAAATACTGAGATCCTTTTCTCTCCTTTTTGGTATGTCAGACTTGCATTTCCCTCAGTATCCTGTCAAGGTCTAATCCCTAGAGACACCATTAATGTACCCTGATTAAGTTGAATTTAAAAGAGATAGGAAGGAATTGGTTTTTAAATAGAGTGGTGGATGAATGGAATGGACTCAGTAATGAAGGTGATTATTTAGTGACCTTTAAAAGAAGATTACACAAATTTATGAATGAGGCTGATAGGTGGAAATAGGTAAGCATGCTTTGTACAGGGACTGCCATGTGTAGGCCTGATGGCTTCTTACAGCATCACTTATTTTCTTATTCTTCTGTTCTTACACCAGACACTTGTGCTCCAGCTTTGGATGGTTCTTTTTGACCTCTCTTTAGGGACTGGCACTCTCATTGGGCTTTTTTAAACTTTTTGTTGCCTTTGACCAGTCCCCCTCTTACATAAATAAAGACCTGCACCTACCTGAAGGTCTCCTCCAGGGTGGTGGTGAGGGCTGGAGCATAGCTGGGGTAGGTGATGGTGAAAGTGAGGTTGTAGCCTTCCCCGGGCTTGCTGACAGACAGGTTGGTGAAGATGGCAGTGCCATTCCTGTTGGGAACTGTTGTGGTGCCCATGAGGATGGCACCTGGCGGACCTCCCAAGAGACTTGCCGTGACCTGCCAGGGATCCCTCTTGTGGCCCAGGTCATTGGTGGGTGCACCCTGCAAGAGAAGAGAAGAGAAGAGAAGCAAGAGAGAGAGAGAGAGAGAGAGAGAGAGAGAGAGAGAGAGAGAGAGAGAGAGAGAGAGAGAGAGAGAGAGAGAGAGAGAGAGAGAGAGAGAGAGAGAGAGAGAGAGAGAGAGAATAATTATTGGAGGAGGCAGTAGACACCTGCCGAAACGATAATTACTCCCAGTGAGGTCTAAAGCACTGTTCAGGGGGTGCTGTGAACTTATCATTAAACCCAGCTGTGACCTCACTGAACGTTTCCCTTTGTGTCTCACAACACAAGGGGGTAGTCACAGCCTGCCCTCTAAAGACAACTCTCTTCCTCCACACAAAACTACAAGCACCTAATAACACACACACCCTTCACTCAAAAAAATTTAAAATCATGGCGACTCCTACACCAGCCTCGGAGTCCCCATCTGGGGAGGGGACCATAAATGTCCCCAGGTCGGACTGCCTTTCCGTCGACGACCCTAAGTGTCTTGACACCCCCCTCAACTTTTTCTTCATTAACTTCTGCAACATTCGCGGTCTAAGATCTAATTTTCAATCTGTAGAACACCACCTCTCCTCTTCTAAACCTCATCTTCTTTTCCTCACTGAAACTCAGGTGTCTGAAGCAACTGACAGTAGCCCCTTTTCTGTTCCCTCCTACTTTCTCTATCCTCATTTTCGATCCAAAGCTGGATGCTGCGTTTATGTGCGCAATGACTTAACCTGCTCTCGTGCCCACGCTCTTGAATCTTCCGAGTTTTCCACCATCTGGCTACGACTACAGAGTCATTCTCATACTAAATTTATCTGTGCTGTATACCTCTCTCCTAACTCCTATGACTATAAGAAATTCTTTGACTACTCAACTTCCAAAGTGGAGCACATTCTGACCCTCTTCCCTTTTGCAGAGATCTCCATTCTTGGAGACTTCAATGTTCACCACCAGCTTTGGCTTTCCTCTCCCTTCACTGACCATCCTGGTGAACTAGCCTACAACTTTGCTATCCTCCATGACCTAGAGAAGGGGTGGGGAACTTTCGTTCTGTCAAGGGCCATTTAGATATTTTTAATATAATTCGCGGGCCATAAAAAGTTATCAATTATTTTTTCACTCATTTAACTCACCTCTAATGTGACGGCTGGAACTGCTTCTCTTTGGCGAGACGCGTGATGTTAGGTGGTACTATAATAATTGAATTATACTATAATACTATACTATAATTAATTGAATTTAAATAACCTGCAGCCAGCACATAATAAAATTACATTATATATTATTCATTCATGAGATATGAAATAGCATTTATGAACTGCCTTGCGGGCCTGATCAAATTGTCTTGGGGGCCTTATACGGCCCGGAGGCCGGACGTTCCCCACCCCTGACCTAGAGCAATTGGTGCAACACCCTACTCGTATTCCTGACCGTCTTGGAGATACGCCCAACATTCTTGACCTTTTCCTGACCTCTAATCCTTCTGCTTATGCTGTCACCCTTTCTTCTCCGTTGGGCTCCTCCGATCACAATCTCATATCTTTATCTTGTCCTATCACTCCAATCCCTCCTCAGGATCCCCCTAAGCGAAGGTGCCTCTGGCGTTTTGCCTCTGCTAGTTGGGGGGACCTGAGGCGGTATTTTGCTGATTTTCCTTGGAATGACTACTGCTTCCGTGTCAGAGACCCGTCTTTGTGTGCTGAGCGCATAACAGAGGTGATAGTGTCCGGCATGGAGGCGTACATTCCTCACTCTTTTTCTCGTCCTAAACCTTCTAAACCTTGGTTTAACACAGCTTGTTCTCGTGCTATATATGATAGAGAGGTGGCCCACAAAAGGTACTTAAGCCTTCCTTCACCAGAATCTCATGCACTTTATATTTCTGCCCGGAACCATGCCAAGTCTGTTCTCCAACTAGCCAAAAACTCCTTCATTAACAGAAAATGTCAAAACCTTTCAAGATCTAACTCCCCTCGTGATTTCTGGCATCTAGCCAAAAATATCTCCAATAACTTTGCTTCTTCTTCTTTCCCTCCTCTACTTCAACCAGATGGCACCACTGCTATCACATCTATTTCTAAAGCTGAACTCTTTGCTCAAACCTTTGCTAAAAACTCTACCTTGGACGATTCTGGGCTTGTTCCTCCCTCTCCTCCACCCTCTGACTACTTCATGCCTCGTATTAAAATTCTTCGTAATGATGTTTTCCATGCCCTCGCTGGCCTAAACCCTCAGAAGGCTTATGGACCTGATGGGGTCCCTCCTATTGTTCTCCGAAACTGTGCCTCCGTGCTTGCACCTTGCCTAGTCAAACTCTTTCAGCTATGTCTGTCAACATCTACCTTTCCTTCTTGCTGGAAGTTTGCCTACATTCAACCTGTTCCTAAAAAGGGTGACCGCTCTAATCCCTCAAACTACCGTCCTATTGCTTTAATTTCCTGCTTATCTAAAGTTTTTGAATCTATCCTCAACAGGAAGATTCTTAAACATCTATCACTTCACAACCTTCTATCTGATCGCCAGTATGGGTTCCGTCAAGGCCGCTCTACTGGTGATCTTCTGGCTTTCCTTACTGAGTCTTGGTCATCCTCTTTTAGAGACTTTGGTGAAACTTTTGCTGTTGCCTTGGACATATCAAAAGCCTTTGATAGAGTCTGGCACAAAGCTTTGATTTCCAAACTACCCTCCTACGGTTTCTATCCTTCTCTCTGTAACTTCATCTCAAGTTTCCTTTCTGACCGTTCTATTGCTGCTGTGGTAGACGGTCACTGTTCTTCTCCTAAATCTATTAACAGTGGTGTTCCTCAGGGTTCTGTCCTGTCACCCACTCTCTTCTTATTATTCATTAATGATCTTCTAAACCAAACTTCCTGTCCTATCCACTCCTATGCTGATGATACCACCCTGCACTTTTCCACGTCTTTTCATAGACGTCCAACCCTTCAGGAGGTAAACATATCACGCAGGGAAGCCACAGAACGCCTGACTTCTGATCTTTCTAAAATTTCTGATTGGGGCAGAGCAAACTTGGTATTGTTCAATGCCTCAAAAACTCAATTCCTCCATCTATCAACTCGACACAATCTTCCAGACAACTATCCCCTCTTCTTCAATGACACTCAACTGTCCCCCTCTTCTACACTGAACATCCTCGGTCTGTCCTTTACTTATAATCTGAACTGGAAACTTCACATCTCATCTCTAGCTAAAACAGCTTCTATGAAGTTAGGTGTTCTGAGACGTCTCCGCCAGTTTTTCTCACCCCCCCAGCTGCTAACTCTGTACAAGGGCCTTATCCGTCCATGTATGGAGTATGCTTCACATGTCTGGGGGGGTTCCACTCATACTGCTGTTCTAGACAGGGTGGAATCAAAAGCTTTTCGTCTCATCAACTCCTCTCCTCTAACTGACTGTCTTCAGCCTCTCTCTCACCGCCGCAATGTTGCATCTCTAGCTGTCTTCTACCGCTATTTTCATGCTAACTGCTCTTCTGATCTTGCTAACTGCATGCCTCCCCTCCTTCCGCGGCCTCGCTGCACAAGACTTTCTTCTTTCTCTCACTCCTATTCTGTCCACCTCTCTAACGCAAGAGTTAACCAGTATTCTCAATCATTCATCCCTTTCTCTGGTAAACTCTGGAACTCCTTGCCTGCTTCTGTATTTCCACCTTCCTATGACTTGAATTCCTTCAAGAGGGAGGTTTCAAGACACTTATCCACCAATTTTTGACCACTGCTTTGACCCTTTTAGGGACTGGCATTTCAGTGGGCATTTTTTTTATTAGATTTTTGTTGCCCTTGGCCAGTATCCTTCCTACATAAAAAAAAAAAAAAAATCTTTGAGTCCTTTCATGGGAACCAAAAAGGCCTGAAAGTTTACTAAACACACACACACACACACACACATACACTAAAAATCCAGCCATCTACGTCACTGAGAGTTGCCCTAGTGGAAATACAGAGTATGAGAGTTCACACTGGTTCTACTCGTTGCTGTTCCATCTCCAAAGCAGTTAAATTGTTATAATGAGCGGTGAAGAGGGGTCTACTTCGGTCCCCACTATGTTGTTTATGCCAATGGGGACCGTCTCGAAGGCTAGACAGAGAGACCTCGGGATTTGGGGAAGAGGACTGAAGGGTCGGGAAAGCAATGATGAGAAGGAGAATTATCACACTGGAAACTGAAATGAAGGAAATGAAGGATAGATTTGACAAGATGGAGAAGATGGTTGAACTTTGATCACCGAGAAGGGGGTGTGGAGAGGTGCATATGACGATCTACATAAAAAAACAAACGTTATATGAAAAGAAAGCAATGGAATATGAAGGCAAAGTGGAAGAGTTAAATGTAAAACAGGAAAATTGGAAGAAAGAACAAGAGAAAGAAAAGATAGATTTTAGGAAAATTGTGGAGGAACAAACAAAGGCAAACAACAAAAAGCTAACAGAAAAAGTTGTTCAAGTTATAAAACAAAGAAAACTTGGTGAGAGAAACTGAGGATAAGAAAAAAACTGTCGTGGTATTCGGTCTGAAGGAAGAGTATACACCTCAGTGGACTGAAAGAGAAAAGAAGGAAAAGACATGTGTGGAAAAATTAGTGGGGACATTACAAGAAGAAAAAGAGCTAACTGGAGAGATCGAAGAAATTAAAAGAGGAGAAACCGGACATCATGGGAATTGTTGAAATTAAATTTGCAAGTGAAGGGATATATCAAATATTGGTGAAGGAAAATACAACCTCTGGATGAGAAATAGAAAAAAATAAACAGGGAGGAGGTGTGATGCTTCTAATCAGGAAGGATTTATTAGTGGAATCTGTCACATATGGGGTGGAGGAGGCAGAAGTATTGAAAATAAACTTAAGACAGAATATTGTAAGATACTGTAACATTGTGGTGACTTATGTTCCCCCCTATTCCAACTCTTGGAGAAAGGACGAATATAACAAAATGCTTGAGGACACAAGGACACGTTTGGCAGAGTTATTTGAGGAAAATGACGATATACTCCTGATGGGGGACTTTAACTGTAAAGAGATATCTTGGGAGAATTGGACCACAGAAGGCAGTGAGCCATCATGGCGGGAACAAGCTACTAGACCTGGCTACTGAAAATTTCCAGACACAATGGGTTACAGATGACACAAGATTTAGATGAAATGAAGCACCTTCAAGGCTCGATCTAATTTCCACCAAGAAACAAGAAATAGTAGAAGACCTTAAATACATAAACCCAATAGGAAAAAGTGATCATGAGCTGATTCAGTTCACAGCTATGGATAATAACCTCAGTATAAGAAAAGAGGACCACAGAAGAGAATGGCTAAACTACAGCAAGACTAACTTTGGACAATTTAGGAAGTATTTCAGTGAAGTGAATTGGAACATGGTTATTCAAAAGGAGGACATAAAGGAAAAGTGGACAGCTTTCCTGGACATTTATAATGAGGGAGTAGAGAAATGGGTACAACAGATGTGCAACAGCTAGATTGGAGAGAGAAAAAGCATGGAACAAGTGGAAGAAAAACAGGAGACTGGACCTGTGGAACAATTATATAAGGAAGAGGAACGAATTTCTTAAAACTCGCAGAGATGAGCAGAAAAATTTTGAAAAGAATGTTGTGGAGAAATGTAAAGACCAACCAAAATTATTTTATAAATTCATTAATGGAAAATTAAAGAGTAAAGATGAAATAAGCACAGTAGAGGCTGGAGAAGAGACAGTGGATAACCCAGAAGAGGTAGCTGAAGTGTTTAACAGATACTTCCACTCTGTGTCTACTAAGGAAAATGATTTCAGAGATGAGAGGACAGCATTAGAAAAAGGGACCGACCTAAAGGAGATTAAAACATCAGTAGATGAAGTAAAGAATATGTTGGAAGACCTGGATGTAAGGAAAGCAATGGGTCCTGATGGTGTCTCCAGTTGGATTTTAAAAGAGCATAGCTCACAATAAGTCTCAGCATTGCACAATATAATTAGCACCATCCTGGTAAAAGGTAGAGTACCCATAGATTGGAAATGGGCAGATATTACCCCAATCCACAAGACTGGAAGTAAAGAAGATCCATTAAATTATAGACCTGTATCACTCACAAGTGTGGTGGCAAAGATTTGTGAAAAGATTATCAAGAACAGATGGGTGAAATACTCGTACCTAGAAGACAACAAGGTGATAACAGAGAAACAGTTTGGTTTCAGAAAAGGAAGATCTTGTGTTACAAATTTGATAAGTTTCTACTCAAGAGTATTAGATATAGTGCCAGAGAGAGATGGATGGGCCAACTGCATATACTTAGATCTGAGAAAAGCATTCAATAAAGTTCCACACAGAAGACTAATATGGAAATTGGAAAAAACTGGAGGACTCAGTGGATTACTGTTAAAGTGGATGACTGACTTTTTGACAAACAGAGAAATGAGGACAGTAATTAAAGGCAGCAGGTCAAACTGGAGAACAGTAACGAGTGGCTATTTTGTTCACAGTTTATGTAAACGATGTGACAGAAGGTGTAGAAAGTTACATGAACATTTTCACTCATGATGCTAAGATTATGAGGAAAGTAACAAATGAAGAGGATTGCAATGCTTTAAATCAGGACTTAATTAAGATTAATGAAGGGTTAATGAGGTGGAACATGGAGTTTAATGCTAAAAAAATGTAGTGTGATGAGGTTTGGAAAAAGTGTGAAAAGACCAGTTGGCAACTATTACTTAGGGAATGAGGAAATCTCTATAAGATCAGAAGAAAAAGACCTAGGAGTAATTATTACTGATAATTTATCATTTTGGAAGCACATAAACAAAAATTATAGGAGAAAAATATAAACTGCTGAAAAACATCAAGATAGCATTCTCCTATATTGATGAAGGTATGATAAAAAAACTGATAACAACGATGATACGTCCGAGATTGGAGTACACAGCATCAGTGTGGTCGAAGTTTGAAAAAGGATACAAGAAAGTTAGAAAGAATCCAGAGCTGCAACTAAAATCCTTGCAAGCTTAAGAGAGTATAGTTATGAGGAAAGGCTGAAGAGGTTGGGCCTGACTACACTAGAAAAAAGAGGGAAAGAGGTGATTTGATAGCTATATATATAGAATACTGGAAAGAATGGAAAAGTCGGACAGAGAAGACCTCTTGATACCAGATACTAGAGACACAAGAGGACATGGAAGGAGACTGAATAGGAGTGTTTGCAGAAGAGACATCAAGAAACATAGCTTCCCACACAGAAGTATAACAGTGTGGAATGAACTTAAGGATGAGACTGTATGTGCAAAGACAATTCATAAATTTAAAGAAAATCTAGATAAAGTCGATATGGAGACGGGACGGCACAAGCCTAGTGTGGATCTTGTCCTGTATTTCACAACTAGGTAAATACAACTAGGTAAACACACACACACACACACACACACACACACACACACAAGAACTGAATGAATACAGAGATGGGATAAGGAATGTAGCCCAGCCCCTGTTTATCACAAGTAGAAAAACAAAGGTGAGAGAGGCAAGAAATGTACATAAACTGATGGATGAATAAAGGAGGAGACAGAACCAGAGGCGTGTGGCTTAGTCCCTGTATACTACAACTACACACACACCTCTGTATCCAGCACAGTAAAGGACAGCTGCATTTCAAACACTGTGTACTGCACCACACTGCTGGACACACCACTCAGCACCAATGCACTGGATGGCTTGGCATACTCAGTCACTGCCAGGCTTTCCTTGATCTTCTCTGCCACCTCCTTCTCCTGCTGCTTGTAGAACAGCTTGGCATCCAGAATGACAACACTGCCTTCCTCCTCTGTGGCCTTTGGAGGGGCTTCCTTGGGTGGTGGCTCGATGGGGTCACTCACCTGAGGAAGAGAGGTGGGTATTGGAGGAACACACTACCTCTGTTAATGGTTCAGCTGATGACAAAGTGCATGAGGACATGATTCAAGGCAGTAAAGGGGCAGAGAACAGTGTTATTTTACCAAAAGGAGTTACAGGAGTGAGAGATGACTTAAGGCAGTAAAGAGACAGAGTAGTGTTTGCCTTAAGAGGAAGCATTGGGGGAAGAGACAACATAAGATCACAAAGGAACAAAGAGCAGAGGTTCACTTTACCAAGAGAGAGAGGCACAGTTGCTGCATGATCCATCCTGGAATCTATTGACGGCTTTCTCCAGACTCTGCACCAGCTTCTTGTAGGGAATCACCTCCCCACCAATTGCTCCCTCCTCCTCCTCATCATTCAGGCTTGTAGTGTGAGCGCTGGCCACTTCAGCCTAAGTAAATTTAAGTTGTATTCTTAAACATTTTGTTCTCTTTAGTAATTATTTTCAGATATAATGAATAGTAAGAATCTCATAAGCAACTTTCCCATTCATTTGGCACAGTCCTTGTTAAACTACCACTATCTATCTATCTATATACCAGGCTGGCAATCTCACACAGGATGGCCCACACAAAGCACCACACACTCCTGCACACATCACTCACACTCTTAGCTCTGTTGGCTCCTAGTGTAATGGGACAGTCTTGTGGACCACCCTGCTACATCCCAAGAGCTTAGGCACACCACAGCTGTCCACATACTTCCACAGCAAAGCCTCACAGCATAAACTGGTTTAATCCTGCCCTTTCATGGTGAGATCATTCCCTATCACAAGTGTCATAAAAATTACCTTGAAAACTCAGATAAATTCCATTAGATCTCCAATTAGTTGAGACTCCCAAACATTTGAGAATAAGTCTTGCATGTTGAGCTCCTACTAGTAAGGGAGACCAGGCAGCCCAGACAGCCACACCAAACACAGCCACACCCAACATAGCCACAAACAACATGGTCACACATAACACACAGACCAACACTGCCACGCACAACACACAGATCCAACAAAGCCAGACTCAACACAGCCACACTGAACACAGCTGCACCCACCACAGTCAGACTCAACACAGACCAGACCCAACATGCATCCTCACTGTGCCCACCTCCAGCCTTCCCTGCTGTCTCTTGGAGAGCTCCTGCATAACACTGATGACCCTGATGTTGTTTGGGGATACCTCAAACAGGCTGGCCAGATTCAACACCAAGTTCTGCTCATAAAATTCATCTTCCTTCACCATGTGAGCCACTGGTGAGGGTGATCATGGGTGTGGTCTTGATGTCAAGGATGTGGCCTTCGCACAGCACCACATGGACCAGCTTAGCACTGCGCTGGAAGAAGCTGGTCCCCATTGCCTGTAGGGGAGGGTCTGGGTGAGCTGGAGAGGTGGCGACAGAGACAGGCATGGCATAATAGTGTTTCCCTTGCCTAAAACTATCAGGGAGAGCTATGACAAAACTGACAGGGAGAGACACGACAAGACTGACAGGGAGGCCTGACAAAACTGACATGGAGAGACATGACAAGACTGAGAGGGAGGCATGACAAAACTGACAGGGAGGCACAACAAAACTGACATGGGGACATGACAAAATTGAGAAAGGCATAACAAAACTGACAGTGAGAGGCATGACAAAACTAAACAGATAGGGAGGCATGACAAAACTGACAGGGAGAGGCAAGGCTGAGTGGTTGTTCTGTTACCAGCAGGAAGAGACAAGGCAGAGCAGTTGGTCCTTTGCCCCAAACTGACAGGGCAAAGTACAGAGCTCCAGTGCCTCAAACAACACAAAACAACACACAGCCATTCCTTATATTCCCTACACAACACAACACACAGTCATTCCTTACATTCCCAACACAATGCAACACAACACACAACCATCCCTTACATTCCAAACACAACACGACACAACACAACACAGCACACAGCCATCCCTTACATTGTCCAACATGGGAAGGAAAGCCTGAGGATGGGTGGGGTTCTCAGGCAACAGCTTGTAGCCGGCTGCAGAGGTGTTGAGGTTGGCTGGGGGAACAAAGACACCATCCACATAGGTGTCATAACGCTGAGGCTTTGGGAAGATGAGCAGGACAACGGCCTCAGAGGATGGACTGTGTGGCAGGTGCAGACGCAGCACCTGAAGATGTGATGTGAGTGGAGGGTCAGTGTGGTGAGGTTAGGTTAGAGATGCAGCTCCTGAAATGATAATTGATTGGGTTAAGTTAGATTAGGTTGGCTTAGTGTTGGGTGAGATTGTGCTAGGTTGTGAGGTTAGGCTGGGTTAAATGATGTTAGGTTATGCATCAAAAAGATTGGTGTAAATTGGCTGCTGTTTATCTCCAATTACTATTATTATTATACCACTGAAAATTACTACAACTACTATTACCATAGCTACAATCACTGTCTACTATTACTACTACCACCATTACAACCACTACAACACCATTACAAGCACCACAGCAGTACCTGAAGGGGCATGCTGGTCATGGCCATCTCATATGTCATCCCTGTTGCCACAACGGAGAAGAAGGTTGAGATTTGCTCCTGATACATGTAGCCAGCACACCAGCCTCTGTCCATCTGTCCATTGAGGAGGTCCACGTACTCACTAGGGCCTGGAGGAGGAGGAGGAGGAGGAGGAGGAGGAGGAGGAGGAGGAGGAGGCATTAGTAACACTCACAAAAAATCCCATGAGGAACTGACAATCTGGTAAATAGATTTATAAGGACAAGATAAAAAAAAGTGGCTTGTGTTGGCAATGAGGGTGATGGGGGAGAGGCGCCGCACCTCAGTGTCTGTGTCCATGCTCTCAATGATCATGAGGCGGTGATGCAGTGAGAGGCACTTCCATGCCTGCCATGATGGAACCACAACACAGGAAGCATCATGGACAATGCCTGTGGGATGAGACAAAAGGAGAGTACGGGGAGTGGTAAGGGATCTCAAACAACAACAGGTCTTTAATTTTTTAACTGCCTGATTTGGGTGCAGTGTGTGTGTGTGTGTGTGTGTGTGTGTGTGTGTGTGTGTGTGTGTGTGTGTGTGTGTGTGTGTGTGTGTGTGTGTGTGTGTGCACAAGTGTGTGTTGCAGAGCTGTGTGTATATCTGACACACACACACACACACACACACACACACACACACACACACAAAGTTTGCAATGTAGGTACAAGCAGAAGAGGTAATTAGTGGGTCTTGGAGGTTGTTTGGAGATGAAGAATATAAAAATGTATGGATAAACAGGGATATGGATGAGATTGAAAGGTTGAAGCAAAAGGAGCTGATAAATGAGGCTAAACAAAAAGACAAACAACAAAAAGAGAAGTTTTTCTGAAGAGTAAGAAACATGAGAATAAAGAAATGGTACATCAAACAGTATGTTATACTAATGTAAATGGATTAATGTCAACAAAGATGGAATTAAATGAGTTATTAAACAGAACTGCACCGGATGTTGCTGTATTATGTGAGACAAAATGGAAAAATGAATGGGGAACTCCTGACACTGGTAAATATGATTTATGGATGAAAAACAGAAGTGACAAGGGAGGAGGGGGGAGTGATCATTCTGATTAAAAAGTGTGTTGAAGTGGAGAGGGTAATAAAAAGTGAAGACAAGTCTGAAATTCTACAAGTGATGATTAGAAGTGGAAAAGAAAGGATAATGAATTATGTAGGAGTGTATGTGCCACCTGTGACCAATGCTTGGCAAAAAGAAGAGCACGAAGAGATGTTGGTAGATGTGTTAAAAGGTCTTGAAAAGATAGTGATGGAAAGTAGTGATATAGTTATTGTTGGTGATTTTAATTGTAAGGAGATAAAGTGGGAAACACTGACAACTACTAGAAGTAAGACCTCATGGAGTAATAGACTGTTAACCTGAACAGTGGAAAACTTGATGACTCAGTGGATAGACTGTGATATAAGATTTAGTGGAAGAGATAAACCATCAAGACTTGATTTAGTGTTTACCTAGGACATGGAAATTATTGAAACAATACACTATGATAGCCCTCTAGGTAAAAGTGATCACATGTTGATGGAATTTAATTTGAAAAATGAAAATGTAATCACTGATGAAAATTATAAGGTAAGAAGATTTAAATATAGTAAAGATGATTTTGAAAAATTAAGAAAGTAGTTTGTTGCCATGGGCTGGAAAGACTTTGAAGATGTAGATATTCCAGAAAATGAGATGAATTTATTAGGAAATATAATTCTGCTGTGGAGAAATTTGTACCTAAAGGAGGAGTGAGATGTAGAAAGGGTAAAGAATGGTTCAATACATAATGCAAAGAAACTACAAATTGTAAATCAAATGGTTGGAATAGATGGAAGAAGAGGAAAACTGAGAGCAGATGGGAGGAATATATTGATGCTAGAAACAAGTACATTGAGATAATAAGAATGGAGAGAAGAAACTATAAAAGAGATATAAAAGATAAGTGTATAAATGAACCCAAACAGGACATGGTGGAGGTTATGAACAATAGTTTCAGATTGTTATTTACTGTGGAAGGGGAGTTTGATGCTGGAAGGGATAAGTTGGTGAGATATATACTGAGTGCAGTCCCAGTCAGTTATGAGGAAATACTTAAGATGATGGAAGAACTTGAAGTAATTAAAGCATCTGATCCAGATGGAGTACCAAACAAGATATTGAAGGAATGTACAGAACAACTGCCTGATAAAATTCACAGTCTAGTGGTGACATCACTATCACAGGGAAGATAACCAAAAGACTGGAAAAGAACAAATATTACACCAACATACAAAAGAGGAAATAAGGAAAATACACTAAAATATAGAATAGTGTTTTTTTTTTTTTTTATGTAGGAGGGACACTGGCCAAGGGCAACGAAAATCCAATAAAAAAAAAAAAAGCCCACTGAGATGCCAGTCCCAGAAAAGTAAAAAAAAATTGAAGGATAAGTGTCTTGAAACCTCCCTCTTGAAGGAATTCAATTCATAGGAAGGTGGAAATACAGAAGCAGACAGGGAGTTCCAGAGTTTACCAAAGAAAGGGATCAATAATTGAGTATACTGGTTAACTCTTGCATTAGAGAGGTGGACAGAATAGGGGTGAGAGAAAGAAGAGTCTTGTGCAGCAAGGCTGTGGGAGGAGGGGAGGCATGCAGTTAGCAAGATCAGAAAAGCAGTTAGCATGAAAATAGCGGTAGAAGACAGCTAGAGATGCAACATTGCGGCGATGAGAAAGGCTGAAGACAGTCAGTTAGAGGAGAGGAGTTGATGAGACGAAAACTTTTTTATTCCACCCTGTCTAGAAGAGCGGCATGAGTGGAACCTCCCCAGACATGTGAAGCATACTCCATACATGGACGGATAAGGCCCTTGTACAGAGTTAGCAGCTGGGGGGATGAGAAAAACTGGCAGAGACATCTCAGAACACCTAACTTCATAGAAGCTGTTTTAGCTAGAGATGAGATGTGAAGTTTCCAGTTCAGATTATAAGTAAAGGACAGACCAAGGATGTTCAGTGTAGAAGAGGGGGACAGTTGAGTGTCACTGAAGAAGAGGGGATAGCTGTCTGGAAGGTAGTGTTGAGTTGATAGATGGAGGAATTGAGTTTTTGAGGCATTGAACAATACCAAGTTTGCTCTGCCCCAATCAGAAATTTTAGAAAGATCAGAAGTCAGGCGTTCTGTGGCTTCCCTGCATGAAATGTTTACCTCCTGAAGGGTTGGACGTCTATAAAAAGACATGGAAAAGTGCAGGGTGGTATCATCAGCGTAGGAGTGGATAGGGTAGGAAATTTGATTTACAAGGTCATTGATGAATAATAAAAAGAGAGTGGGTGACAGGACAGAACCCTGAGGAACACCACTGTTAATAGATTTAGGAGAAGAACAGTGACCGTCTACCACAGCAACAATAGAATGGTCAGAAAAGAAACTTGAGAGAAAGATAGAAGCCATAGGGGGGTAATTTGAAAATCAAGACTTTGTGCCAGACTCTATCAGGAGCTTTTGATATGTCCAAGGCAACAACAAAAGTTTCACCAAAATCTCTAAAAGAGGATGACCAAGACTCAGTAAGGAAAGCCAGAGGATCACCAGTAGAGCGGCTTTGACAGAACCCATACTGGCAATCAGATAGAAGCTTGTGAAGTGACAGATGTTTAAGTATCTTCCTGTTGAGGAAAGATTAAAAAAACTTTAGATAGGCAGGAAATTAAAGCAATAGGACAGTAGTTTGAGGGATTAGAACAGTCGCCCTTTTTAGGAACAGGCTGAATGTAGGCAAACTTTCAGCAAGAAGGAAAAGTAGATGTTGACAGACAGTGCTGAAAGAGTTTGACTAGGCAAGGTGCAAGCACGGAGGCACAGTTTCGGAGAACAATAGGAGGGACCCCATCAGGTCCATAAGCCTTTCAAGGGTTTAGGCCAGCAAGGGCATGGAAAACATCATTGTGAAGAATTTTAATAGGTAGCATGAAGTAGTTAGAGGGTGGAGGAGAGGGAGGAACAAGCCCAGAATCGTTCAAGGTAGAGTTTTTAGCAAAGGTCTGAGCAAAGAGTTCAGCTTTAGAAATAGATGTGATGGTAGTGGTGCTATCTGGTTGAAATAAAGGAGGGAAAGAAGAAGAAGCAAAGTTATTGAAGATATTTTTGGCTAGATGCCAGGAGATATTTTTGGCTAGATGTCAGAGAGTCATGAGGGTAGTTAGATCTTGAAAGATTTTGACACTTTCTATTAATGAAGGAGTTTTTGACTAGATGGAGAACAGACGTGGCATGGTTCCGGACAGAAATATAAAGTGCATGAGATTCTGGTGATGGAAGGCCTAAGTACCTTTTGTGGGCCACCTCTCTATCATGTATAGCACGAGAACAAGCTGTGTTCAACCAAGGTTTGGAAGGTTTAGTCCGAGAAAAAGAGAGAGGAATGAATGTATGCCTCCATGCCAGACACTATCACCTCTGTTATGCATTCAGCACACAAAGACGGGTCTCTGACACAGAAGCAGTAGTCATTCCAAGGAAAATCAGCAAAATACCTCCTCAGGTCCCCCCAACTAGCAGAGGCAAAATGCCAGAGGCACCTTTGCTTAGGGGGATGCTGAGGAGGGATTGGAGTGATAGGACAAGATACAGATATGAGACTGTGATCGGAGGAGCTCAATGGAATAGAGAGGGTGACAGCATAAACAGAAGGATTAGAGGTCAGGAAGAAGTCAAGAATATTGGGCATATCTCCAAGACAGTCAGAAATACAAGTAGGGTGTTGCACCAATTGCTCTAGGTCGTGGAGCATAGCAAAGTTGAAGGCTAGTTCACCAGGATGGTCAGTGAAGGGAGAGGAAAGCCAAAGCTGGTGGTGAACATTGAAGTCTCCAAGAATGAAGATCTCTGCAAAAAGGGAAGAGTGTCAGAATGTGCTCCACTTTGGAAGTTAAGTAGTCAAAGAATTTCTTATAATCAGAGGAGTTAGGTGAGAGATATACAGCACAGATAAATTTAGTTTGAGAGTGACTCTGTAGTCGTAGCCAGATAGTGGAAAACTCGGAAGATTCAAGAGCATGGACATGAGAGCAGATTAAATTGTTGCGCACATAAATGCAACAACCAGCTTTGGATTGAAAATGAGGATAGAGAAAGTAGGAGGGAACAGAAAAAGGGCTACTGTCAGTTGCCTCAGGCACCTAAGTTTCAGTGAGGAAAAGAAGATGATGTTTAGAAGAGGAGAGGTGGTGTTCTACAGACTGAAAATCAGATCTTAGATCACAAATGTTGCAGAAGTAAATGAAGAAAAAATTGAGGGGGTGTCAAGATACTTAGGGGCGTCATCAGCAGAGCAGTCCAACCAGGGGACATTTGTGGTCTCCTCCCCAGATGAGGACTCCAAAGCTGGTGTAGGAGTTGCTATGAATTTTGAAATTTTGAGTGAAGGTTGTGTGTGTTATTAGGTGCTTGTAGTTTTGTGTGGAGGAAGAGAGTTGTCTTTAGAGGGCAGGCTGTGACTGCCCCCTTGTGTTGTGAGACACAAAAGGAAAAGTTCAGTGAGATCACAGGTAGGTTTAATGATAAGTTCACAGTACCCCCTGATCCAGTGCTTTAGACCTCACTGGGAGTAATTATTGTTTTAGCAGGTGTCTACTGCCTCCTCCTGAAGGAAAATTATGTGAAAGAACAATAAAGGAAAGATGGATGGAACACTTGGAAAAAGATGAAGTTTTAGTAAATTGTCAATTTGGATTTAAAAGGGGAAGATCATGCTCCATAAACTTACTGTCCTTTCATTCAAGGATAGTTAATATTGTGCAGGAGAGAGACGGATGGGTGGATGGTGTCTACTTAGACTTGAAGAAAGCAAAGTACATCCCAAAGATTGCTAAGGAAGATTAAAAAATTATGGAAAATTTGGAGGAAGACAGCTGGAGTGAATGGAGGATTATCTGGATGATAGAGAGATGAGAACTGTAATACAAGAACAGAATTCATCTTGGCTAAAAGTAACTAGTGGTGTCCCACAGGGGTCAGATTTAGGACCAATAAAGTTTGTAATATATGTGAACGACATAAATGAAGAAACAGATAGTTATATGAACTTATTTGCAGATGATGCTAAACTGATGAGAAGGATAGATAATGTAAATGACTGTATGGTACTGCAAGATGATTTAAATAAGATAAATAGATGGAGTAAATCTTGGCAAATGGAATTCCATTTCAGTAAATGCAAAGTAATGGAGTTTGGTAAGAGTAAGAAAAGAATACAATATTATTATGATATGGATGGTGTGAAGTTAAAGAAGTCAAAAGAGGAAGTAGATTTGGGAGTAACAGTTACTGAAAATTTGACACATTGATAAAATTACTGGAGACAGTGAAATTGTTAAAAAGAATAAGAATGGCACTCATATTTGGAAGAAGAAATGATAAAAAGTTGTTGATTTCCATGATAAGACTAAGATTGGAATATGCAGCAGTGGTGTGGTCTCATCATACAAAGAGGAATATCATAAAATTAGAAAAAGCAAAAAGAGCAGTCACTAAGATGGTTTCAGAGTTGAGTAAATTGACCTATGAAGAGAGATTAAGAATGTTGGAAATTCCTACCCTTGAAAATAGGAGAGAGAGAGAGAGAGATTTAATAAACATCTATAGAATGATAAATGGTATGGAAAATGTGAAGAAAGAAGGTTTTTATAAATTTAGACGCACAGAGTACAAGGGGTCACAGCAAGAAGTTGAAGAAAGTTAACTGTAGAAGAGACATTAAGAAGTATAGTTTTCCTCACTGAAATGAGAACAAATGGAATGAACCCAGTGAAGACGTTGTGAATGCCGAAACTGTCAGTGCTTTTAAAACCAAACTGATAGATATAGAGACGCTGTACTATGAGATTACTCCCCTCCCGTACACCACAACTAGATACACACAACTAGGTAAATACACACACACACACACACACACACACACACACACACACACACATGGTAGTGAGAGAGAGAGAGAGAGAGAGAGAGAGAGAGAGAGAGAGAGAGAGAGAGAGAGAGAGAGAGAGAGAGAGAGAGAGAGAGAGAGAGAGAGAGAGAGAGAGAGAGAGAGAGAGAGAGTGTGGGCTCGCTCACTCTGAGTTGCCA
Source organism: Scylla paramamosain (assembly GCF_035594125.1). Classification (NCBI taxonomy): domain Eukaryota; kingdom Metazoa; phylum Arthropoda; class Malacostraca; order Decapoda; family Portunidae; genus Scylla; species Scylla paramamosain. Next base: position 11,097,834 of record NC_087195.1, read on the forward strand.
AACATCATTTCAAGACATATGGGTGCAAAATACAGGCTGCCAAGATTAAAAAGAGCCTTCATATCATATGATGTAAGTCACAGTTACATGCTGTTCATCATATGATAAATGTTGCAGTTTATGGGTTAAGGACATTAACCTAACATAACCAGACCTAAACCTTAATAGAAAAAATAAAGAGTCCAAGGTGTGGTTTGCAGACCTCCTCTTCCTCATCCTCAAAGGTTACTGGTGCCATCGATTGTTCAGCACTCAACTAATTTTGGCAAAACACTGTGCAATCTTAAGAATTGTATGCCTTGCTTATGGAACTGCATGATAAAATCCAAGTATTTAAATTTGTGTGCACTACACTCAGTTGCCATTGTGACACTGAGTACCCTTGTGGGTAACTAGCTGACTGCTGTGGCTGCAACATATACACATGGTGACTGTCTGAAAATAAATGATGCATTGCCTGGAAGTAAGTGACATTTAACGACATTCTAATGTCATTAAAAGTACAGTTCTCATTTGCTGAACAAAAGAGATGCAAGAGAGCATGCATCATTACATACTGGAAACAAACATACGAACACATGCATCACACTATATCTCTCCAAGTAAACCCTGTCAGCATGGACTTACAATTTGTGACACAGTGTACGATGGATCACGTCACTAATGTAACCGTGAGTGACCCTAAAACAACCCTCACACCCATATTGTACAGTATGTATTCATCACCAATATCCACATAATTTAGCTGCTTCATGAGGAGCTGCTATAGCTAAGATTATTCAATGTCACTATCTCCTTTTGAAAAAGCATAATATTTTGAGCAGTAAAAAAATTTATCTCAGTCTGAAAAATTATCATGATCAACATATTTACCAAGAAGTGGCCCCAAAAAACAGGTATACACTGTCACTCTATTGCAGTGTCTTGCATTGGCTAATGATCATAGGGGCCTTCCTGGGGAGGGAGTGGGAAGATGGCTAATGTGGGAAAGGAAGGGGTAAAAGAGAGGGCTGAGGCTCACCTGCGCTGATGTTGCTTGGTCAACTTCACATAAGGGTCATTTAGCTGTCTCGTCAACCAGTCCTGTGAGCTTTTACTTTTTCCTCTCAGATTTTTAGGCACAGTCTTGTAAGCAGCACATGATTTACAAGAGTAACAGCTGCCCTGTACAGTGGCAGTGTGTCTTGAAGCCATCACTCCCACTACCCTGTTGTGTTCTTGTTCTTGTTGGGGATTTGAGGGGCTGTGCAGGCTGTGGTGCCACAACCTCTAGAGGCCTGGAGGTGCTGGCAGCAGGAAAGTTATCCAGTTATATTCTGGTGAGCTGCTGGAGGAAGACCCTGGTATGGTTAAGTGTCTTGAAAGCCAAGCTGGGGTCTTGGAAACCACCCAAGAGGTCTGCTAGTGATGGCCTGTGGATGTGGAGTAATAACACTGAGTGGAGAAGAGCAGTGTGGTGGGAGAGGTGGTGAGAAGGACTGGGTGGGAACTGGCTCCAGAATGCATGTTGCAAATGTTTAAAATATGTATGCAATCATTAACATTATTTTGGAAGTCTTGCAAAAGATATTTACGAATGAACAAAATATTGTTTTTGATGACATAAAATGCACCTTTTTTCTCCCCCAAAAATGTCTCAGAAAATGAGCCTGCATCTTATAAGACCAAGGTTCAGCTTTGGGACAGTGGCCAGTGGTAAGTCTGTGGCAACAGTGGCCCTTAGATTAAATCCCAAACATCTTCACATACATAAACAAAGTGATGATCAATTCTATACCACAAAAACAACTCTTTTTTACAAGATAACAATGCATAACAGGTCATACTTACTAGTAATTCACATAAAATAACACCAGTCAAGAAGAAATTAGGTGATGACTCTTACATTTCATGTACCAAAACAAACCTGCAGTTGGTTGCAAACCAAACCTGGTGACAGCTGCAGGATTCACTGCGTTTCTTAGTATGATGCCATTATTCCTTGAGGTAAGACACACCTCCATACAACTGGAATTGTACCTATCTTTTAAGATTCTTACCTTTCATACATGTTCAACAAAACTTGAAGCTAATGAGAAACTATTGCATTCTTAAAAAATAGCTTACTACCTAACAAAATAAAAGATTTTATAAGTGAAGAGAGTGTCATGAAGTAGGGCGACTCATGGTGATGGTTTGTACTGAATATTTCAAATAAAAATACATTGTAGAGAATAAGGTGAATCTGTTTTCACACATCCTTATGCTTTGAAAATGTACTAAAATATACAACTAGGATCATGTGTAGAATGATGATAAAAAAATGTGATGTACAAACTTTATTACAATCTGGCCTCTGACAATGTCACTGTCTATGCCACATTTGTTTACATCTCACAGCAGGATTAGTCTAAGTACTAGTGTTGGTAGGTCCTAGCAAATATTAAGGTCTTTTAAATGTAAAATACTGAGATCTAATAAGGATCTGAATACATATAAGAGGGCTTCAAATGTCAGGTGAAACCCTTCACTTCATATTCAGAGCTTAAACCTGTTTACTTACCTTTTTTTTTTTTTTTTATGCCTGCCCAAACTGAGGTGCGTCTTATTGAGTCCATGTGTCTTATAAGCCATTAATTATGGTATAATGAAATACGAATAAGTGTCTGCATCCAGCATTTGAAGAAACTGCATAAACAATATAAAAATATTTCATTCATGCTGGCTAATATTAGGCACTGATTTAGTGTTGTCATAAGCTCAATAGTTTTTTGTACTCCGATTGGTATATATATATATATATATATATATATATATATATATATATATATATATATATATATATATATATATATATATATATATATATATATATATATATATATTTATGCAAGCCCAGTGACACATCATGAAGAGTTAAGACTGCTAAACAGAGAGGGAAACCTGTGACCATAGTCCTCATGAGTAAATAAAAAAAACTTATGTCCGTAGATATGCAAAATAACTTATTTGCTGATTGTACTACATGTAGCCCTTCATCTCTCAAATTATAATGCAATATTTTTCAGGCACCAAAGATTTTTCAAGGGGAGTGCATTAATGATGCATATATCGAGTTTGTCTAAATCTGAAATGTTTGAGGTGCATTTATCACATTTAAACCTAGTCAATTTCACATAAAGCAATGACAATCAAGTGGAATAGAGAAGCTCCAGTGGGGAATTATATGAAACAGACATTTTCTGATGTTGCTGTATCATATGCTTAATTGCCATACTTTTAAACCTTCTGCCAATGCTGGTGATCACCTGGCCAAACTGCACCAGACAATCAAGATAGTGGGGAAGTCCTTACTTTCAAAAATCCAAAGTTCACCAAGGTTGTCAATCAGCGGGGTGGGCAAGCATGAGTGATCACCAATGCTTACATCTCATATTCCTGTCCAACTCAGCACATCACTGACAAAAAAATGTATGAGAAACACGAATTTGTTTACATCTGCTGCAGTCACCATGGCAACCAGCAAAGAAGTGACGGTTTGTTGGGCTACTCCTTTATCATTTTTTGATAAGGAAATCCTCATTAACATGGTAAAAGAGCATATTAATGTAATAAATAACAAGAACACAAAGTTTTATACAGTAAACAAGAAGGCAATGGAGTGGCTAAGAAGTTTTGTGATGAGTGGGCATCACAAGACTCACCAACACATGAGGAAAATGTGAAAAAACATCAGAAATGGATGTGAAACATTGTTTGACATTGTTTATGATGTTATATAATGCATGGCAATATGAACTGGGTGACATTGATGTCTGTGTGTGTGTGTGTGTGTGTGTGTGTGTGTGTGTGTGTGTGTGTGTGTATTTACCTAGTTGTATTGTACAGGGCACGAGCCAAAGTTCATTTTGTCCTGTCTCCATAACCATGCTTATTCAGTTTCTCTTTAAACATGTGTACACCATTTGCCAAAACCACTTCTTTCTTCAAATCATTCCAGATTTCAAGAGTTCGATACGGGAAACTATTTCTTGATGTAGCTCAAACATCCACTCCTTATTTTATTCTCAAACAGATGAGAAACACTGTTTATGAAGTTATATAATGTATGACGTGAATAGGGTGATGTTGGTATCTGTGTGTGTGTGTGTGTGTGTGTGTGTGTGTGTGTGTGTGTGTGTGTGTGTGTGTGTGTGTGTGTGTGTGTGTGTGTGTGTGTGCGTGCATGTGCATTGTACAGGGCACGAGCCAAAGTTTATTTTGTCCTGTCTCCATAACCATATTTATCCAGTTTCTCTTTAAACATGTGTACACTGTTTGCCACAACCACCTCTTCCTTCAAATCATTCCAGATTTCAATAGTTTGATACAGGAAGCTGCATTTCTTGGTGCCACTCAAACATCCACTCTTCTTTATTTTCTTCCCATGTCCCCTCGCCCATCTCTCTCCCTCCTCCATCTGTGATAGCAAGTCAATTCTGTCTATTCTTCCTATATTGTTTACTAATTTGTACAATGTTATCAGGTCTCCTCTTACTCTTCTCTCTTGTAGCGTTGGTAATCACATCTCTTCAAGTCTTTCTTCATAGCTTAAGTCTTTCAGTTCTGGTACCATCTTTGTTGCTATCCTCTGTATTCTTTCCAGTTTCTGTATATCTTTTTTTCCTATTTGGAGCCCAAACTAACGCTGCGTGCTCCAATTTAGGTTATATCATTCTTGTTATAATTTTCTTCATTATTTCACTATCTAAATAGTTAAATGCCACCCTAATGTCTGTTAAAAAGCTGTATGTAGAGCCAAATATTATGTTTATGTGCCTTCTTTTTCTTCATGAATTTTTTGTTATTATTTCTCTTCCCATTTTGTAATTCAATGAAGATATCTTTTTACTTTTTCCTATTTCCAACACATGGCATTTTCTGGCATTGAATTCTAGTTTCCATCTTTGGCTCTATGTATGTATCTTGTCAATATCCTTTTGTAACTCCTTGCAGTCATTTTCATTCTTTACTATTTTCATTATTTTTGCATCATCAGCAAAAAGGTTTATATAACTATTTAGATCCTCTGTCATATCATTTACATATATTTGAAACATAATAGGTGCCAACACAGATCCTTGTGGTACCTCACTTGTCACTTTGCGCCAACTTGAATTAGTGTCTCTGATTACTGTTCTCAATTCCCTCCCTTGTCAATAATCTTCTATCTCAACATTGCTCCCTTTAGCCCTCCTTCATTCTCTGACTTCCACATAAGACTTTTGTGTGGAACTTTATCAAATGCTTTTTTAGAGATCCAGGTGTACTGCACAAACCCATCCATCCCTCTCTTGCACTCCATCTATTACTCTTGTACAGAAGCTCAGTAGATTTGTGACACAGGATATCCCTTTCCTGAATCCAAATTGCTTTTCTGTAATTATCTTTTCATCTTCTAAATACTGCACCCATCTGTCTTTAATTACTATTTCACAAAGCTTGCTTACAATACTTGTTAGTGACACTAGTCTGTAATTCAATGGTTCCATTTAACTTCCCTGTTTGTATATTGGGACTTTGTTAGCTCTTTTCCATTCCCTTGGTACTTTTCCTTCTCTCAACAAGCTGTTAATTATATCCCATATGGGTTTTTCCATTTGTTCTCTGCATTCTTTTAATATCCATCCATTTACTTGATCTGGTCCCACAGCTTTTCTAACATCCAGCTCTTCAGCAGTTTCTTGATTTGTTGTCTCTTTACTTGTATTTCCTGTATTCCCTCATTCTGTGATACCACTTTCAGTGCCACAAAATCAGTTTCCTTTGTAAATGTGGACTGAAAACTCTCATTCATTAGTTCACTCATCTCCTCAGTAGTTTCATAAATTCTTCCTTCTCTTCTTAACTTGTTTATGTCATCCCTATGTTTCATTTTCCTGTTTATGTATCTGTAGAAGAGTTTGGGCTCTTCCTTGCATTTTCTTATTATCTCACTTTCAAAATTTCTTTCTTCTTCTTTTCTTATTATACCATATTCATTCCTTGCCTTTCTGTATTCTTCCCTAGTATTTGTGTTCAGTTGTCTCATCATTTCCTCCAAGCCCTGTCCTTTTTCCTTTTTGCTTCTACTCACCTGCCATTATACCATTCATGCTTCCCAATTTACACTTTATAACTTGGCACAAACTGTTGCACCCCCTCTCTATACTTACTCAAAAATATCTCATTTTTCTTGCACTACTTTACCTTTAAATAGTTCTTCCCAGTTAATTTCTCCATAAAATTTATTAAGTTCTGCAAAGTTTGCCTTAGAATAGTTCTGTCTCCCATTTCAAAATTGTTCATTCCTGTGCAACACTTTTTCCTCCTGTGGCATTATTTCTATTGTCACATGATCACTTCTTCCCAGTGGACTCAGACAATGTATACTTGGTCTACTTTCTGGGATTTTTTGTAAACACTAAGTCCAACTGTGATGGTTCTTCTTCTTTGTATCTTGTAAGTTCGTTCACCCACTGTCTCATTGTATTCACCATCATGGTAAGCATGGTATGCTGGTGATATCACCATGCACTTTTTCACATCTTTTCGTAGACGTCCAACCCTTCAGGAAGAAAACAGTTCATGCAGGGAAGCCACACAACGCCTGACTTCTGATCTCTCAAAAATTTCTGATCGGAGTAAAGCAAACTTGGTATTGTTCAATGCCTCAAAAACTCAATTCCTCCATCTATCAACTCAACACAACCTTCCAGACAACTATCCCCTCTTCTTCAATGACACTCAACTGTCCCCCTCTTCTACATTGAACATCTTTACTTATATTCTGAACTGGAAACTTCACATCTCATCTCTAGCTAAAACATCTTCTATAAAGTTAGGTGTTCTGAGACATCTCCGTTATTTTTTCTCACCCTTCCAGCTACTAACTCTGTACAGGAGCCTTATCTGTCTATGTATGGAGTATGATTCACATGTCTGGGGGATTCCACTCATACCAGTCTTCTAGACAGGATGGAATCAAAAGCTTTTCATCTCATCAACTCTCTTCTGTCTTCAGCCTCTTTCTCATTGCTGCAATGTTGCATCTCTAGCTGTCTTCTACCACTATTTTCATGCTAACTGCTCTTCTGATCTTGCTAACTGCACGTCTCCCCTCCTCCCATGGCCTCACTGCACAAGACTTGTTTCTCTCACCCCTGTTCTGTCCACCTCTCTAATGCAAGAGTTAACCAGTATTCTCAGTCAGTCACTCATCCCTTTCTCTGGTAAACTCTGGAACTCCCTGCCTGCTACTGTATTTCCACCTTCCTATGATTTGAACTCTTTCAAGAGGGAGGTTTCAAAACACATATCTTTCAATTCTTGACTACTACTTCTGACCCAATCCAGGTCTGGTATCACAGTGAGCTTTTTTTTTATTGGATTTTTGTTTCCCTTTGCCAGTGTCCCTCCTACATAAAAAAAAATAAATAAGTAAATATATATGAAAAATAAGTTCACTCCATGACCCAACATTTTCTTTCACTTCCATCTTCTGCCAGTTCATTCCTTTAGTGTTGAAGCTGCCTACTAAAAGCACTTTGTTACTTTTCCTTATCATTTCCTGTGCTATTTCTTGTTTTTAGTTGTATAGTTTTATATCCATCAGTCTCCCATGCATTAGTTTTTGGTGGTATGTACATCACAGTAACTTTCCTTTTTTTTCATTTCATTTGATCTTAATCACAATACTCAAAGTTTCTGCCATTCCATCGACATATTCCACTTCCTCAACAACAATATCCTCTTTTACCAATATCTTTGTTCCTCTTCCTCCCTTTCCTTTTCTGTCTCTCCTCCATGCACTACAACCTTCCTTTGCAAATTCCAACTTTATTTCCTCTTAGTATAATTTCCATTAAATAAACCACATCTGGTTTATTGTTCTTTAGATAGCCTTTAAGTTCCATTTGGCTCAACACCAAACCATCTACATTAGTATACATAATCTTTAAACTTCTGCTTGGTGTGGTATCTTTGTGGCACCATTTCCTCACTTTCATGTCCACAACTTTCCAAGCAAATCTCCTCGCTTGTTCTTGTGTTCTCTCCTCATTTTTTGACTGGGCCTCTACTCTACTACTTTCCTCTACTTTACTCTTTCAGTTTACTTCTCTCTCCTTTATTCATATTTATTCATTCCTTCTACTTTTGCCAATTTTCTTGTTCTTTGCAAGACATATTTCACTGCTGTTTGTGCCATGAATCTTATTTTCATTGGTCTTGTTCCATTTTCATTGTATTTTCCAATCCTGTAAACCTCTTCAATTTGTTCAACTATCTCCTCTCCTTCCTCCGCCACTTCTGCTATAATTTCCTTAGTCTTTTTTGCCTCTTCTTTTTCTCTACCTATTTTCATTAGTAAGTTCTTCTCCTTGACCCCAAATACCACCACAAACATCTTTCTCTGTACAATGTCTCTCACAAGATTACTTTTTTCCTTTATTATTTTAATCAATTGCTTTTCCATGTCCTTATTGTGTTCCTGTTGCTGTTGCCTTATGATCTTATCTATATTCACCTTTTGTTGTTGTTCTCTCTCTTCTTTCCAACTTTTGACTTCTGCTGTCACTGACTCTTTCACTTTCCAACCTTAATCTCTCTCTCTCTCTCTCTCTCTCTCTCTCTCTCTCTCTCTCTCTCTCTCTCTCTCTCTCTCTCTCTCTCTCTTGTAAAGCTTTCTTTAACTCCTCGTTCTCTTCCTTGAGTTTCTTGATTTCTTTATAGTACTTCTTGTTTAAGTTCACTATTATTGTCACCTCTTCTCTCAGTTCTTTGTTTTCTTTTTCTCTTTCCATCTTCCTCTTCTTCATCTCTATTATATCACTGGATATCTTTTTACATTGCCACCACCCACCTCTCTCTCTCTTCCTTCCATGTCTTTATTATTGCTACTAAATTATGATTTTATCATATTTTTACATTTTCTTCAATTTTCCATATTTGTTTATTTGTATAAGCTACACTGAGGTCTTCTTCCTTGAAACCCTCAAAAATATTTGCTGTGTCCACCACCATCTTCCTTCTTGGTATCACTGACAAGACAATGTTTACCCATACACTACTCTCCCATTCACCTTTTTGCTCACCTCCCAATTTACACTTCACTTCCCCTGCACTCACACATCACACAATTCCCTATTATAGAGACAGGACTCAAGCTCGGGCCCCCTGTACAACCAAAACTTAGGTAACTCCTTAGAGCTGCTGTGGATGTGTCCAATTAGCTGGGCAGCACAGTGTGTGTGTGTGTGTGTGTGTGTGTGTGTGTGTGTGTGTGTGTGTGTACTAACAATACAGGGTGTACCATGAATTAAGGTACATACCTTAGGATATGATAGTTCAACTAATCCTAAGTCAAAAATACTCTATACACACACATGCTGTTTGCTTTATTTTGTGAGAAATTAACCTGTAAGTTGTGTATTGTGGGAGTGGCTTCCCTGGGATCAGTCTCCTGATGATGGATAGGTGGTGGAGGCCCACAGGAATAGCCAGCAAGATCCCTTCACCTAACACCAATGGATTTCTTTCCTTTGGGGACTCATGAAATCCTTGGTATACAAGAACAAATCACGTTACAGAGAGGAGTTGATTCACAGCATTAAGGAAGCTGCAGAGCAGATAAGGAATGACAGGAGCAAAAAGATGCACTTTGGCTATCACTTGATTGACAAGGCTTGCCATTTAAATGTCAAGATGATATTTGTCAAAGGGGATGACATTTGCAGTGAACTGCCATGTGTGTTTTAAAAAGTGGCACTGAATAACCGCTGTATTGCTGTGTTACCTGCACATTTTCTTCACTGGCACATACAAAAATTTAATCTGTTATTTGCTATTTCCTGTAAGGATTTGACTGCATACAATGTACACAAAAATTGATCACTTAATGCTACGCAGCATCACGAGAGTACGTAGCGAGCCAAGGAGGGGAGGAAGGAGGCAGAGGCACACCCAGGCAAGCAGCTCCCGCAACTCACAACTTAGCTACACATTAATTTCTCACAAAATAAAACAAAACACAGCATATGTGTATAGAGTATTTTCAACTTAGAATTACTTGAACTATCATACCTAAAGTGTGTACCTAAACTTGCAGGACACCCTGTGAAAACTAAGAAAAACACAACAATCTACTGCTAAAACACAGGGCATTACAAGCTTAATTCCTATACAGTTATTTCCAGTAGTCAGGATAAAGTCAGGTTACACTGGTTTAGGTAACATAATGTAAGACTAGATTCACATGCATACACGTGCAGGCACACTATATGTACACACCAGCTTATGTGAGGAACTGGTACAGCCTGTCCTGGGAGTCCACGTACCTTCCTATCTTGGTCACTTCAGACACGCCTCTTCCGGTAATGCAGACAGTGACATTCATGGGGCCGACCAGCTTAGCCTTGGAGCGACAAGTAACCTTCTCCCTTGTCAGTGTGTCACAGAGCTCCAGGTTGTCGTCCACTATATCACAGGGGACGCCTCCAACAAAGGCCCTGTTATGAGAGTTAAGGATGTGAGGTAAGGCTACAGCTTGAAATGTGCGTTCCCCAATATCCCAGTGCCTTTTCTTTATTAACAGGCTCTAATAGTGTTTGGAGCTCCCCTGATTGGAGTGGTAATTTAAAAGGCTTTAGTGGATGTTATCAGGGTTTTTAAGGGCATTTTCATGATTCAAGTAATGGTTTAATAAGGTTAGTAATAGTTTAACAGACTTTAATGGATATTACCAGGGTTTTCAAGGGTGTTTTTATGATCAAGTAATGGTTTAATAATGCTAGTGACAGTTTAACAAGTTTCAGTGGATGTTGTCAGGGTTTGCAAGGATGTTTCTGTGATTCAAGTAATGGTTTAAAAGGGTTAATGATACTTTAACAGGTTTTAGCAGATGTTGTTATGGTTTGCAAGGGTGTTTTCATGATTCCAGTAACAGATTAAGGAAGGACAGTTATTAAAACTAAACTAAAAACTCCACAACACAACACATACTTCGTAAAAACATTCCCACTCTTAGCTTCACTGGAGACAAGATCAGTGTGGTCAAGCTTGCAGTGTTTGCTGTTGTGGAAACTGCCATGAAGATCCAAAAGAGAGCCTGGCAATGACCAAAGAAGAGCTACTGTCTCAATAGTAGGTGACCTTGCCCAGCGATACTAAGGAGAGAGTGACACAGGAGGATGAGGAGATGAGGAGATGAGATGAGGCATGAGAGAAACATGTAGAACTGGGAGAGAAAGGGAGGAGATGTGTATGAGTGCAATACATGCTGTGGGTGTAAGGGGATGACCTCTAATGAATGGAAGAAGGGAATAGAGTGCTAGAGAGAGAGAGAGAGAGAGAGAGAGAGAGAGAGAGAGAGAGAGAGAGAGAGAGAGAGAGAGAGAGAGAGAGAGAGAGAGAGAGAGCATGCAAGAACAGAAATAAATGGAGAGAAGAATAGTGAAAGAGATGAGAGAATGAGTTAGTGCATGCAAATATGAGAAAACATGCATAGACAAAAATAAATGAAGGTCAGAATGATGAGAGAGAGAAGGATGAGAGGAGGAAGAGAAGAGGTAAGTGGGGAGACGAATGCTGAGAGAGAAAGAGATGAGAGAAGGAGAGAGTTGGTGTACAAATCTGGCTGTTGTAGCTGCCCAAGCTGAATAAAAAGATACAAGTTAATGGTATTTTCAAAGGACACATACCACTTAAAGTTCAAAGAAGGGATGGATGCAGATTAATTCATGTTTTACTATTTTTATTTTAGCTTAGTGAAATGAAATTACTATGGTTTATTTGAATGAAGGAAAAATGTCTCTGGAAGGGCTTGTGTCAGTGAGGAAATGGTTCACACACACACACACACACACACACACACACACACACACACACACACACACACACACGGACTTAATCACTTTATATAGCTAAAATATACATGTGACACAAATGTACAGGTAATGATTCTCTCTCTCTCTCTCTCTCTCTCTCTCTCTCTCTCTCTCTCTCTCTCTCTCTCTCTCTCTCTCTCTCTCTCTCTCTCTCTCCCAACCTACCAATACAGAGTGTGAGGAGTCTGGCACACACACCCCATCCACACACACAACAATGCTGTACACTCGGGGAGCCTTGGAAACTGCACTGCACTGCCTGAGGTAAAAGAGAACAAGAATGACAGAAAAAATACTGGTTCATATTTACTGCAGTTCATTGCCATACACAGAAGTACAGTATAGATCAGCCTGGTTAGTGAGTGAATGTAGGTGGGGTGCTGTTCATGGATATAATACTTGATATCTTGTTGTGGAGTCTCCTTATGCATTGTTGCCCGTTTATCAGCTTCTGTGCGTATCTTTATTTATAATCTCTCTCTCTCTCTCTCTCTCTCTCTCTCTCTCTCTCTCTCTCTCTCTCTCTCTCTCTCTCTGTCTGTCTGTCTTAAAAACTCCAGTCAACTCCCAGTGCCTTCCCAAACTTCCCACTGCCTCCCCAAACTCCCCACTGAATTCCCAAACTCTCCACTGGCTTGCCAAATCCCCCATTGCCTTCCCAAATTCCCTACTGCTTTCCAAGGAGGAGGCAGTAGACACCTTCCGAAACGATAATTACTCCCAGTGAGGTGTGCAGCACTGTTCAGGGGGTGCTGTGAACTTATCATTAAACCCAGCTGTGACCTTACTGAATGTTTCCCTTTGTGTCTCACAACACAAGGGGGCAGTCACAACTCTCTTCCTCCACACAAAACTACAAGCACCTAATAACACACACACCCTTCACTCAAAAATTTCAAAATCATAATGGCGACTCCTACACCAGCCTCGGAGTCCCCATCTGGGGAGGGGACCATAAATGTCCCCAGGTCGGACTGCCTTTCTGTTGATGACCCTAAGTGTCTTGACACCCCCCCTCAACTTTTTCTTCATTAACTTCTGCAACATTCGCGGTCTAAGATCTAATTTTCAATCTGTAGAACACCACCTCTCCTCTTCTAAACCTCATCTTCTTTTCCTCACTGAAACTCAAGTGTCTGAGGCAACTGACAGTAGCCCCTTTTCTGTTCCCTCCTACTTTCTCTATCCTCATTTTCGATCCAAAGCTGGATGCTGCATTTATGTGCGCAATGACTTAACCTGCTCTCGTGCCCACGCTCTTGAATCTTCTGAGTTTTCCACCATCTGGCTACGACTACAGAGTCACTCTCGTACTAGATTTATCTGTGCTGTATACCTCTCACCTAACTCCTCTGACTATAAGAAATTCTTTGACTACTTAACTTCCAAAGTGGAGCACATTCTGACCATCTTCCCTATTGCAGAGATCTCCATTCTTGGAGACTTCAGTGTTCACCACCAGCTTTGGCTTTCCTCTTCCTTCACTGACCATCCTGGTGCACTAGCCTACAACTTTGCTATCCTCCATAACCTAGAGCAATTGGTGCAACACCCTACTTGTATTCCTGACCGTCTTGGAGATACGCCCAACATTCTTGACCTTTTCCTGACCTCTAATCCTTCTGCTTATGCTGTCACCCTTTCTTCTCCGTTGGGTTCCTCCGATCACAATCTCATATCTTTATCTTGTCCTATCGCTCCAATCCCTCCTTAGGATCCCCCTAAGCGAAGGTGCCTCTGGCATTTTGCCACTGCTAGTTGGGGGGACCTGAGGAGGTATTTTGCTGATTTTCCTTGGAATGACTACTGCTTCCATGTCAGAGACCTGTCTTTGTGTGCTGAGCACCTAACAGAGGTGATAGTGTCTGGCATGGAGGCGTACATTCCTCACTCTTTCTCTCGTCCTAAACTTTCTAAACCTTGGTTTAACACAGTTTGTTCTCGTGCTATACATGATAGAGAGGTGGCCCACAAAAGGTAGTTAAGCCTTCCATCACCAGAATCTCATGCACTTTATATTTCTGCCCGGAACCATGCCAAGTCTGTTCTCCAACTAGCCAAAAACTCCTTCAATAATAGAAAATGTCAAAACCTTTCAAGATCTAACTCCCCTCGTGATTTCTGGCATCTAGCCATAAATATCTCCAATAACTTTGCTTCTTCACTTTAAACACTTTAAACACTTTAAACACTTTATTATGTTTGTCTGTAATACATATATAAGCTTAAGGTACAATTAATTGAAAGACAAACAGCCCCTTATGAAGCACAAGCTTTTTGGGCACACTTAATATCTACTTAATACTGAAATGTAAAACAACACTAAACTAAAAATCTAATTGAAGAAAATGTAAAAAAAAAAAATTAATAGCAATGACAAAAGATTTAGGGATAAATGGCTTTGCAAGAACAGGAAGGAAAGGAGAAAAATCATAATTATACATGAGAAATAGAAAAAATTGAAGTGGAATCTGATTATAAACAAGCAAATATTAGTTTTGAGAATAATTAAACAAACAGAAATAAATATGTATATATACTAGAGGTTATAAACTATTTTAGTTACAGAGGATATGAACTATTTGGTTACAATACCAAGAAACAAAATAATTGATATTGATAAAAATTGATTGAAGTACAAGATGTGTCAGTATTGAGACAATAAATATTCTTTTAGTTTTCTCTTAAAGATATTTACGCTTAATGAATTTTTTATGTGTGACAGGGTGCTATTCCATATTTTGGGACCTTTATACATTAGAGAGTGTTGGTAGAGAGTTAAGGTATGATGGGGAATCTGTAGAGAATGCCTGTAGCGTGTGGAGTGGTTATGAGTTAGGGTCAGGGTATTGTTGTTGTTGGAATTTATCAATTTGAACATGTATGATGCAATAGAGAAGTTTGGTAAGTCAGAGAGTTGAAGGATTTTCATAGATTTAATGAGTGGAGGTGTGTGTTGGAGGAAGTCACTATTAGTCATGATTCTAATAATTTTCTTGTGGAGGATGTTTAGATTTTGTAGATGACATGGGTAGGTAGTGGACCAAATTGGATTACAGTAGGTTAAGTGTGGGTATATATGGGCATAATACATGATTTTCATAATTTCCACTGGAACAAAGTTTTTTTATTTTCAGCAATAGAGCTATTGATCTAGATAATTTTAGGCAAAGGTTTGATATGTGATATTTAAAGGTAAGATTATTGTCAAATGTGACTCCAAGAAATTTTGTCTTAGAAACTTGCGTGATATCTTTATCTAATATGGTAAGTCTAGGTAAGGGTTGGTATTTGGTGGTGGTATTTGTAAATAACATGTAGAAAGTTTTAGCTGTGTTAATTGTTAGGCGATTTGCAAGACACCATTCAGAAAAGGCAGATAATTCTAGGTTGGCTCTGTAGATTAGGTCAGTGGGATTATCACCAATCATGTACAAGGTGGAGTCATCAGCAAACTGTATAGTGTTGAAAGCAGTAGAGGCATTGCTGATATCGTTGATATATATCAGGAAAAGAATAGGGCCTAAGATGCTACCTTGTGGCACGCTAAGATGTATAGGTTAGATGGTTGATTTAGAGTTATTGTAGGATGTAAAATGAGATCGGCCAGTTAAATATGATTTGAACCAATTTTCCACACAACCGCGAATACCATAGTGACGTAATTTGTCTATTAGAATGTTTGGGTCAACTGTGTCAAAAGCTTTGCTGAAATCAATGAAAATGGATATTATAGACTTATGTTTATTCAAGGCATCGTGTAGGTCAGAGGTAAACACATTTATAGCGTCAAAAGTATTTAGTCCGGGGCGGAAACCAAATTGCCTATTATTTAAGAATTTTTGTGAATTGAGGTAGTTCATGAGGAAGTTCTTCATAATGATTTCAAATATTTTAGAGAACACTGGTAAAATAGAGATTGGTCGGTAGTTTGAGATATTAGTTTTACTTCCCGATTTATGGATAGGGATAATTTTTGCCAGCTTGAATCTATTAGGGAAAACTCCATCTTTTATTGAATCATTGAATAATTTTGAGAGTGGCTCTGCTAGAAGATTTTTGTTCTCTGATTATTTTCACAGGTATTTCATCCGTAGGGCACTTTTTATTTTTTAAGGCAGAAATAGCTCTGATTATGTCATTTCCTGTCACTATGGGAATATTCATGGAATTTAGGAAATTACCTCCGAGATAAGAAATGTGTGAGTTTTGAGCTCTAGGAAGCTGGGAGCTAAGTTGAGGTGCAATTTGTGAAAAATAGGTGTTGAATGCATTTGAAATTTCATGTGGAGTGTGTAAGACTGTGTCATTATAGTGTAGTGTGTGGGAGACCGTCTTGTTATTATTATTAATGTTTTCTATTTCGGTAATTAGTTCCCAAACTTTTTTTGTGTTAAGTCTAAAATTTTCAAACCTTTGTAGGTAATATTCAGATTTTTTGCGTTTTATTAAGTTATTTAGATAATTTCTGTAATGTTTGTAGTGGTCCATTGTAATTGACCATAGTTTATATAGTTTGTACAGCTGATATTTATGTTTTGTTGAATTTATTAACCCCTGTGTTAACCAAGGCTTACTTAGTCTTTTGGATGTGATAGTTTTGGTTATTTTGGGGAAGCAGGAATAGTATATTTTATATAATTTATCCAGAAATATGTCGCAGTTTGTGTTTGTGTCACTGCTAGTGAGGTAGAGATTCCAGTCTGTATTTGATAGGGTCTGTGTGAATTTCAACCGATTTACTCTATTTTGTAGCCTAAAATCAACTTTGTGGTGAGTATTGCACACTTCATCAGAGACTGGAATATTGATAAACACTGGAAGGTGGTCACTGATAGAAAAGTGAAAAATTCCAGAAGAGACTGGTTCATTGAAGTTTGTCCAGACGTGATCCAATAAAGATGGGGCTGCAGTTGTATTTATGTCTGAAAATCTTGTTGGTCGAGATATATGTGGGAAGTAATTGTTTGATTGCATAGTTGTAATGAAAGAGTTAGTAGGAGGGTGTGACACATGTTCAAGAAGGTTTATATTGAAGTCACCTATGAGTATATTCCTGTTGTTTGTGAAAAAGTTATTTGAAAGAAGATTATCAATATATGCATTAAATTCATTTACTTTAGCATGTTTACTATTTGGTCTGTAAATACAAGAAACAGAGTAGGAGGTAGTAGGTAGAATAATTTTCACACTACATAGTTCAGCATTTTCATCACACATGCAAAAATCCTTAATAATTTCACTTTGTAGGTCAATATTTACATAAATTGCAACACCCCCACCTGGAGAGTATAAAGGCCTGTGAACATGATATGACTTATAGCCATCAATTTCGTGAAGGTGAACATTATTTGCATTGAGCCAGGTTTCACTTATACATATGATATCAGGGAGTTTGGGAAGAGATTTGATAAAAGAGATTACTTGGTCATAATTTTTGTTTAGTGAGCGGGCATTTATATGGAGAATATTGATATAGTCAGCGCTACTTCTTGGTATAACATTCATGTATGAGGTAAGGTCATGATAATTACAGATATCATCTAACTCAAGAGATAAGTACATGGAATTTATTATTTCTATGCCGATGCTATCAGATTCATTGTTGTCTTCTAAGTCGTTGAAAAGTGTATTGAGGAGATTCTCACTAGTAAAGTTCATGATATAGAAAGGGGAATTAAAGAAAGGCTAGTAGAAAAGGGGGCAAGTATGGGTAGCAGAGAGGGAGGAGGGAGTGGAAGGGATTTGGAAAAGTTTAAGGGAGAGGAAAGGAAGGATATGATAAGTAGAGATAGAGAAGAATAATCAAAGAATAAGGAAATACATAATAAAAAATAAAAATTAAAATTAAATAAAAAAAAATTGGAAGGCTTACCAGGTATGTCATAAGAAGGGTGGAAGGTAGATTGCAAAATGTTTGCAGAATTTGGTGATCAAAAGGATTAAGTTGATAAAACTATAAATGTTCAAGATATTGGCAAAGTAAAGATGATAGAATAAAGCTTCATACCCAAGATATTGGCAAAGTAATAGATAAATAGGCAAAGTAGTAGATGATAAAAGAAAGTTTCATATGATGAAATCTAGAAAAAATTAAGATGAATAATAATAAGTTGGAGACATGCATAGGATATGACATATAAAATATATACACAGGAAAGGATAATGAATACATTATATATATAAATTAAATAGACAAAGATTTCTAGAATGTTTGGTAGGAAATATTGCATCATGTTGAGTTGAGAGCACATTTAAGACTGGGACAGAACAGGATATTTATCTAGGAAAATGTTCAAAGACTGTTCAGTGGTTATCATGTGTTTTTGATTAGATGTTTTTAATTTAACAAAGATCTTTCCATCCCTTGTGTAGCACTGTTGGAAAAGCTCCTTGTTTTTTTTCCTGATACCCCAAACTGTATTGAAGATATTGCGTCGTTTTGGAGTGAGACTTTCATTAATATAGAGGCTAGGTTTAACTTTTACACAGGCATCCATTATTTCTGCCTTCTTTGATCTATTTAGCAGCTTTACAATTATTGGTCTCTCTTTGTTTTGACTTTTTGAACTTAACCTGTGAGCAACATTGATGTCAGCATGACTTAAATTGATGTGCAGATTATCTTTAACTGAATTCACAACAAGGTCAGTTGAGTTTTCATGGTTTTGTTCTCTGGGCAATCTTCTTCTTTCCCTCCTCTATTTCAACCAGATGGCACCACTGCTATCACACCTATTTCTAAAGCTGAACTCTTCACTCAAACCTTTGCTAAAAACTCTACCTTGGACGATTCTGGGCTTGTTCCTCCCTCTCCTCCACCCTCTGACTACTTCATGCCACATATTAAAATTCTTCACAATGATGTTTTCCATGCCCTCGCTGGCCTAAACCCTCGGAAGACTTATGGACCTGATAGGGTCCCTCCTATTGTTCTCCGAAACTGTGCCTCCGTGCTTGCACCTTGCCTAGTCAAACTCTTTCAGCTGTCTGTCAACATCTACCTTTCCTTCTTGCTGGAAGTTTGCCAACATTCAACCTGTTCCTAAAAAGGGTGACCGTTCTAATCCCTCAAACTACCGTCCTATTGCTTTAATTTCCTGCTTATCTAAAGTTTTTTAATCTATCCTCAACAGAAAGATTCTTAAACATCTATCACTTCACAACCTTCTATCTGATCGCCAGTATGGGTTCCATCAAGGCCGCTCTACTGGTGATCCTCTGGCTTTCCTTACTGAGTCTTGGTCATCCTCTTTTAGAGATTTTGGTGAAACTTTTGCTGTTGCCTTGGACATATCAAAAGCTTTTGATAGAGTCTGGCACAAAGCTTTGATTTCCAAACTACCCTCCTACGGTTTCTATCCTTCTCTCTGTAACTTCATCTCAAGTTTCCTTTCTGACCGTTCTATTCCTGCTGTGGTAGACGGTCACTGTTCTTCTCCTAAATCTATTAACAGTGGTGTTCCTCAGGGTTCTGTCCTGTCACCCACTCTCTTCTTATTATTCATTAATGATCTTCTAAACCAAACTTCTTGTCCTATCCACTCCTACGCTGATGATACCACCCTGCACTTTTCCACGTCTTTTCATAGACAAGAAGAAAAATAATAAATACTGATTTAGTGGTGATGGTGGTGGTGGTGGTAGTAACAGTGATAATAGCAGGGGTAGTAGTAGTAGTAGTAGTAGTAGTAGTAGTAGTAGTAGTAGTAGTTGTTGTTGTTGTGTTACTACCTACTACTAGAAGCAGCAGCAGCAGCAGTAGTAGTAGTAGTAGTAGTAGTAGTAGTGGTGATGGTGGTGGTGGTGGTGGTGCTGGTGTTGGTAGTGGTGATGGCGGCAGTAGTAGTAGTAGTAGTAGTAGTAGTAGTAGTAGTAGTAGTAGTAGTAGTAGTAGTAGTAGCAGTAGTAGTAGTAGTAGTAGTAGTAGTAGTAGTAGTAGCAGTAGTGGTGGTGGTGGTGGTGGTAATAGTAGTAGTAGTAGTAGTAGTAGTAGTAGTAGTAGTAGTAGTAGTAGTAGTAGTAGTAGTAGTAGTAGTAGTAGTAGTAATAGTAGGCTTGGTAGGGGTAAGACGTGTGGGTGTGTGGCTCCGTGATTAAGGTGTATTTTTAAGGTTAAAATTTTGTGAAATTTTGTGACAAAAGACACAGAGATGAGTGAAGTGGAGAGGGTGGGCCCAGTGTAATATCAGTGTCAATACTCGTATAAATCACGTGAAAAATATTGATTTATCATATTCTGAAATCAGTGGTTGTTGTGAGCGTCACGGAGCGACCGTTGAAAGGGTCGAACTAGGTCGGAAGGGTTATCAGGTGATAAATCGCGTAGGGCAAACTCCGAGCAGCCCGCGCGGCTGCCCATCCACTCTCCGTCGGGGATACAGGTGCCACCTACTCCATATATTTCTATATAAATCTTACTATATATTATAGACTGATATCTCTGTTATAATACTAGGTATAAATCTTTCTGTTTAATTTTATTGGAGCCATGCACACCACGTGAGTACCCAAAATTACAGATCTTCATTAAATTTTCAGTAGTAATATACTATCACTCTAACTGTTGTAACGGTACTCCTAAGACGGCTGTTGCCACTACTACTGCCGCTAAACATTGTAGGGAATACTGAGTAAAGTGCCTGTAATACATATCTAAGTCCCATATTTACCATAAATGTTTCTCTCTCTCTCTCTCTCTCTCTCTCTCTCTCTCTCTCTCTCTCTCTCTCTCTCTCTCTCTCTCTCTCTCTCTCTCTCTCTCTCTCCTTCCCTCATCTCTCTATCTCTTTCTCTCTCTCTATCTCTCTGCTATCACTTTCCCCTCCCCTATTCCTCCTCCCTCTACCCTCCCTCCCTCCCTCCTTCCCTTCTCTCTCTCTCTCTCTCTCTCTCTCTCTCTCTCTCTCTCTCTCTCTGTTGTCGCCTCCCCCTCCCCTACTCCCCCTCCCCTACTCCTCCTCCCTCCTACCTCTCCCTCTACCATCCCTCCCTCCTTCCTTCCCTTCTCTCTCCCTATCTCTCTCGCCCCCCTCCCTCACACTTCTCTCTCTCTCTCTCTCTCTCTCTCTCTCTCTCTCTCTCTCTCTCTCTCTCTCTCTCTCTCTGTTGTCACTTTGTCACTTTCCCTTCCCCTATTTCCCCTCCCTCCTACCCCTCCCTCTCCCCCGGCTTCCCTTCTCTCTCCCTCCTCCCTCCTACCTCTTCCCCTACCCTTCCTCCTTCCCTCCTTCACTTTTCTCTCTCTCTCTCTCTCTCTCTCTCTCTCTCTCTCTCTCTCTCTCTCTCTCTCTCTCTCTCTCTCTCTCTCTCTCTGTTGTCACTTTCCCTTCCACTATTCCCCTTCCCTCCTACCCCTCCCTTTACCCTCCCTCTCCCCCTACTTCCCTTCTCTCTCCCTCCTCCCTCCTACCTCTTCCCCTCCCCTCCCTCCTTCACTTCTCTCTCTCTCTCTCTCTCTCTCTCTCTCTCTCTCTCTCTCTCTCTCTCTCTCTCTCTAATAATGTCATGTTATTAATACAATGTCTAACCCACCTGCACAAAGAAGATGTTGTCAGTGTACAAAAGAGGAACACAGATGTGTTAATTGTCAATGTGTGAGACAAAACAAAAAGTGTATAAATTGTAGAAAGGGAGATGGATGCCAAAACCCCCTGGGACGTGACCACCAAGGCAGTGAGAGGGAGGAGGAGCCAGGGGACAGCCAGGAATCCCAGCAGGATGAGGAACAAGAGCGAACGATGGAGACAGAGATGGGAGGGGAGGCTGCCCTGCCATCAACACCGTCACAACACACCCCATCGCTACCGCAACACAATGTGTACGCCGCGAGACATACAAACGGGAGGAGAAACTTAGTCTGGAAAGGACTAACAAAAGAAGAAACAACCATGTGGGTGAACAACACTTACACAGAATTAGTTGGGTGGTCGACATGTCATCTGTTCGATCCACCAAAGTGTGCAGCCACCAACAAAATTGTACAAGAGATGGTCATGCTCCTCAACAATTACTTACAAGAGTCACCCCTCGCACCGTATGCGATGAAATTATTCTTCACACTGCCAAAACTCTTCTTTCAAAAGACACATAGAAATGCGAAGGTGGCGGAAAACGTGAAAGCCGTCGCAAGAAGAGTGGGTCTATGGCAGAACAACCAACTGGATGAGCTCCTGGAGGAAGCCCGAGCCATCCAGAAGAGGCTGCCAAGGCCATAAGGAAACCAACAAGGGCAGGAAGACAAAGCCCGTAATTTCGCTGGCAATATGCGGCAAGGACAGGTGTCCAGGGCTCTGCGGGCACTTAATGAACAGCAGTCAGGTGGAGTGTTGCCCCTCACCAGGGAAACCATCCACCTGCTGAAGGAAAAACATCCTCCCCCCAGTGACGAGGAGGGCCTCAGGATGCAGGGGCCTTTCCGCAAGCCCAATGATGTCATCTACGAGGTGATAACTGGAGAGATGATCTGGAAGAAGTCTCTCCAGACACATGGCAGTGCTGGTCCCTCAGGACTAGACGCTAGAGGGTGGCGTCGCCTGTTGAGCGGCGCACTCTGTGGCAGCGCCGCTAACGACCTATGCGGCGCCCTGGCAGCACTGGCGAGGAAGCTTGCCACCACAAATTGTCACCACGTCGAGGCTCTCACAGCATGCCGATTAATTCCGCTGGACAAAAAGCCGGGATGCAGACCAATTGGCATCGGCGAGGTGATAAGACGCATCGTGGGTAAATGCGTCATGACGGTGGTCAAGGACGACGTAAGGAGGGCAGCGGGGAACCTGCAAGTATGTGCAGGACAGCAGGCAGGAGGGGAAGCCGCCATCCACGCTATGAGGGAAATGTTCAGTGAAGACAATTGTGAAGCGGTGTTATTAGTGGACGCCAAAAACGCTTTCAACACTATTAACAGAAAAACAATGCTTCACAACATTCGAGTAAAATGTCCCTCTCTGGCACAATATGTAGAAAACACATATAGTGACCCCTCGGATTTGTACATATGTAGTAATAGTGGTAATAGTGTTAAGGTGTTAAAGTCCATAGAAGAGACAACACAAGGTGACCCAGTGGCCATGGCGATGTACGCCCTCGGACTTTCAGTGCTGCAACAAGTTATCTCATATGAGAAAACGAGTGTGAAGCAAGTGGCGTACGCGGATGACCTGTCAGGGGCCGGCAAAATAACAGACTTGAAAAAATGGTGGGGCTTAGTGAACGACAATGGTCCCATCATAGGGTACACACCCAATGCCGCTAAGTCCGTCCTTATTGTAAAGCCTGAACACTATGACAGTGCAGTGGATAGCTTCAGTGGCAGTGGAGTTATAATAACAAAGGATGGACAACGGCATCTGGGTGCTGTCATAGGAACAGAGGAGTTCAAGAAGGAGTACATAGGAGAAAAGGTGAAGGAGTGGATACATGAGGTGGAAGTCCTGTCTGACATGGCCAGGACTGAGCCTCATGCAGCCTACTCTGCCTACACCCACGGCTTGCAGCATCGATGGAGATTCGCCATGCGCACCATCCCAGGCATCAGCCCTCTCCTTGCACCACTGGAGGTCTCGATAAGGAACACCTTCCTCCCAGCGTTACTGAGATACCACACCATCGGAGATGGGGAAAGGGCGCTGCTCGAACTTCCACCAAGACTGGGCGGGATGGGAATCACCTCCCCTGAGAAGTTGGCGACTGTGGAGAACCTCAACTCCCTCAAGCTCACCAGGTCCCTCATAGAGAAGATCATTGCTCAGGACGCACATGGTGAAATAGCCCAAAGTGCAGTAACTGAGCAAGGACGAATTATATCTAGAGATAGGCAACAACATCAACGAAACTGTCTCGAAGACCTGATAAACATCCTGCCTGCAACCACAGTGAGAAAAATCCTCACTGCACAGGAAACGGGAGCCTCTAACTGGCTAACGTCACTGCCCATCAGAGCGAAGGGCTTCAGCCTCAACAAACAAGAATTTGTCGACGCCATTGCTCTGAGGTACGGCTGGCCGATGGAAGGACTCCCCAGTACTTGTGTGTGTGGCTCCCCCAATGACGTCAACCACACCATGACGTGCAAAAAGGGGGGATTCGTATGTATCAGGCACGATGAGGTGAGAGATCTGACCGCCAGCATGCTCAGGGAGGTGTGCCACGATGTCTCCACTGAACCGACCCTCCTGCCGCTAGACGGCGAGCACCTGCGCTACAGAACAGCCAACACCACCAACGAGGCTCGAGTCGACATCAGTGCACGAGGGTTCTGGACAAGGGGACAGAAAGCATTCATGGACATACGGATCTTTGACCCGATGGCCGCCTGTCACCACGAACTCTCCCTGGAGGCCGCCCACCGCAAGAATGAGCAGGAGAAGATCCGAGCGTATGGGGAGAGAATCCAACACGTTGACCAGGGCAGCTTCACACCTCTGGTCTTCACCACATCTGGCGGGATGGGCTCCAAGGCTCAGTGCTTCTACTCAAAACTAGCCGACCTAATGGCAGAAAAGAAGCACCAGCCAAGGAGCCATGTCGTCGCATGGATGAGGTGCTGCCTCTCATTCTCCCTCCTCAGATCTGCCCTCCTGTGTCTCAGGGGGACAAGGCATTCCACTCCCATACCTGCAGACTCAGGAGGCCTCGACTGCGAGGCTACAGTGGTGGAGAGTGGCATAAGAGTAGATAGAGTAGAGGTAGAATGATTTTATAGTTAACAACCAATGTTTATATTATAGAGTATTAGATATGGTTGGATGCCACAGTCATTAGCGGAGCTGGGGCTAATGACCTCCAAGTAATGGAGCCTCTAACTGACACATCAATAAACATGGGGTGGAGGTATTAGTAGTAGTAGTAGTAGTAGTAGTAGTAGTAGTAGTAGTAGTAGTAGTAGTAGTAGTAGTAGTAGTAGTAGCAGTAGTACTAGTGGTGGTGGTGGTAGTAGTAGTAGTAGTAGTAGTAGTAGTAGTAGTAGTAGTAGTAGTAGTAGTAGTAGTAGTAGTAGTAGTAGTAGTATGACTCATGACATTTCCTTTACCATACCTAGGGCCAGTAGAGACAGGAAATGTGCATTTACCTAGCTATGTTTTACAGGAAAAGAGATATGCTCGTGCTGTCCTGTCTCCATATCTATAAGCATCCAGCTTAACTTTAAATTCATGAATATTTGTTGCTTGTACCACTGTTTCATCTAAGTTGTTTCATATTTCTATGCTTCTGTTTGGGAAACCATATTTATTAATATCTCTTCTACTTGTTTTCCTCAATTTCAATCCATATCCTCATGTATCTCTTGAGTCCCACACAAATAAGTCTTCTTTGTCAACTTGATCCTTACCTATTAAAGCTCTGTATATAGCAATCAGGTTCCCTCTTTCTCTTCTCTCTTGTAATGATGGAAGCTTCAATCTCCTTAATCTTTCTTCATAGGTTAAATCTCTCAAACTTGGTACCAATTTGGTTGCAACTCTTTGGATCCTTTCAATTTTCCTTATTTCCTTTTTATTATGGGGTGACCAAACAATTGTGGCATATTCCAGGTTTGGTTGAATCACATATTCCATCAACTTTCTCATCATCTCTTCATCCATGTACGCAAATGCCCCTTTCATCTTTTTTAATAACTCATAGGTTTCCCAAACTATTTTGTTTACATGTTTTTCAGGTTATAAATTATCACTTATTGTAATTCTCAAATCTTTTTCTTGTTTGGTTTTCTTAATTTCCACTTCTCCCATGGTGTACGAACTTGTCAATCTTCTTTTGCTTTTTTTCCTAATTCCATCACCTTGCATTTCTTTGCATTGAATTCCATTTCCCATTTCTTACTCCATTTATATATCTTATTTAGATCTTTCTGTAATATTTCACAATCCATATTGTTTTCCACTCTTTTCAATAATTTTGTATCGTCTGCAAACAGACTTATATAACTGTCAACCTCATTCACTATATTGAACATGCACCAGAAATATTACAGGGGCTAAGACCCTGTGGTACTCCACTTGTAACTCTACACCATTCTGATTGTTCTCCCTTTATTACTGTTCTCATTTCTCTGTCCCTCAAGTCTGTAATCCAATTCAGTGTGTTGCCTTGCAAACCCCTTATATTTTAAATTTTCTATAGCAGTCTCTGGTGTGGTACCTTATCAAATGTTTTTTTTAGGCCCATCCCTCTCTCTCTTGAATTATATCAATCGCTTTACCATAAAAGCTCACTAAATTCATGACACAAGACCTTCCGCTTCTGAAACCAAATTGAGTGTCAGTCAATGTTTGTGTTTCTTCTAAATATTTCATCCATCTGTTTTTAACTATTCTTTCCACTATTTTTTGCCACCACACTTGTTAAGAACATTGGTCTGTAATTCAATGGATCTTCTTTATTACCTCTTTTAAAAATGGGCACAATATTGGCTCTCTTCCAGTCTAGAGGGATTTTTCCTTCCTTAAAAGAACATACTATGGTATTGTGTATACTCCCTGCTGGTTGTTCACAACATTCCTTAAGTATCCAGTTGGACACTCCATTCGGTCATTGAGCCTTACTTACATCCAAAACTTTCATAATGTTCTTAATTTCACTTACGTCCACCTGTATCTCTCTCATCACATTGTTTCTGTGCCATGCTCTTTCTCCTTCAAATTTGCTTTCTTTGGTGAATACTGACTGGAAGCACTTGTTCATTAATTCCGTTTGTAACCGTGTATCTTCATATGTAACGTCATCTTCCCATTCACACATCTGAAGAATAACTTTGGCTCATCTTTGCACTTGTTAACTATATCTTTCTCATAATTCCTTTCTTCCATCTCTCAGGATTCTGATATATTCGTTTCTTACCTCCTCGAATTCTTTCCATTTCTCACTTCCTCCTTTTTTCTCCATCTATTCCATCCTCTTGTGTCCATGCATTCATCTTTGGGGGTACATAAGCCACTGCAAAATCTCTTCTTCCTTCTCCCTTCCTTTCTGTTTGAATTATAATTACTTCCGCCATTCCTTCTCTTATTTCAACATCTTCTGTGTGTGTGTATGTGTGTGTGTGTGTGTGTGTGTGTGTGTGTGTGTGTGTGTGTGTGTGTGTGTGTGTGTGTGTGTGTGTATTTACCTAGTTGTATTTACCTAGTTGTATAATACAGGGTCCGAGCCAAAGCTCAATTAGTCCTGTCTCCATACCCGAATTTGTCCAATTTCTCTTTAAACATGTGCACACTCTTTGCCGCAACTACCTCTTCTTTTAAGTTATTCCATATTTCAACCGTTCGATGCGGAAAGCTGTATTTCTTAATATCTCCCAAACAATGACTCTTCTTTAATTTCTTCATATGTCCCCCTTGTACGTCTATCTCCTTCCTCCACTTTTACAACTAGGTCATCTCTGTCTATCTTCTCCATGCCATTTACTAATTTGAACATTGTTATCAGGTCTCCTCTTTCCCTTCTTTCTTGCAGTGTTGGTAATCCAATTTCTTCCAGTCTTTCCTTGTAACTTAGGTCTTCCAATTCAGGTATCATTTTCATAGCTGTTCTTTGTATTCTTTCCAATTTCCTTATATCTTTCTTTTTGTGTGGAGACCATACCACTGCTGCGTATTCCAGTTTGGGACGTATCATGTGTGTCATGATTTTCTTCATCATTTCTTTGTCTAGGTAATTAAATGCCACCCTGATATTTGCTAGCAAATTATATGTAGAGCCAAATATTCCATTGATGTGTTTTTCTGGTGATAGCGTGTCTTGAATTATTACTCCTAAGTCTTTTTCTTCTTTGCTCTTTGGTATTGTGATACCTCCCATCTTATACTCCCATGAAGGTCTCCTTTTACTTCTTCCCATCTCCATTACATGGCACTTCTTTATATTGAATTCTAATTTCCATCGTTTACTCCATTCATAAATTCTATCAATATCCCTCTGTAGTTCCTCACAATCCTCTTGGTTCTTTATTACTTTCATCAATTTTGCATCATCTGCAAACATATTAATGTAGCTATTTAAACCCACCGTCATATCATTTATATAGACCTGAAACATTATAGGTGCCAACACAGACCCTTGTGGTACTCCGCTTGTTACTTCGCACCAACTTGATTTATTATCTCTGATTACTGTACTCATTTCCCTACCTTGGAGATAATCCTTCATCCACTTAAGTATTTTTCCTTTTAGCCCTCTTCGATGTTCCAGTTTCCATATGAGTCTTTTATGTGGAACTGTATCAAAAGCTTTTTTCAGATCTAAATAGACAGCATCAACCCAACCATCTCTCTCTTGTAGTTTATCTATTACTCTTGTATAAAAGCTCAGTAAGTTTGTTACGCAAGATCTCTCTTTCCTGAAACCGAATTGTTTTTCTGTTATTATATTTTCTTGTTCAAGATATTGCACCCATCTGTTTTTAATGACTATTTCACAGAGTTTACTTACAATACTCGTGAGTGAGACTGGTCTGTAATTCAGTGGTTCCATTTTATTACCTCCTTTGTATAACGGTACTATATTTGCTCTCTTCCATTCCTTTGGTACTTTTCCTTCCTTTAAAGAACTGTTAATTATCTCCCATATTGGTTCTTCCAATTCCTCTCTACATTCTTTCAATATCCATCCATTTACTTTGTCTGGCCCCATCGCCTTCCTAGTATCTAGCTCTTCCAGTAGTCTTTTAATTTCTTTTCTTTCCACTTGTATGTTTGCTATTCCTTTCTGTTGTTCCTCATCTCCCAGTGATGCAAAGACAGTTTCTCTTGTAAATACAGACTTAAAGCTTTTATTCAGTATCTCAGCCATCTCTTGTGTGGTTTCATAAATTTCTCCATTTTCCTTCAGCTTTGTAATAGTATCTCTATGCTTTATTTTTCCATTTACATATCTATAGAAAAGTTTGGGTTCTTCTTTACACTTTCCAACTACATCTCTTTCAAAATTTCTTTCTTCTTCTCTTCTTATTTTAACATAATCATTTCTAGCTGTCCTGTATTCTTCTCTATTTATCTCATTCCATTGTTTCCTCATTTTTTTCCATGCCCTCTCCTTTTTCTTTTTTGCCTCTGCACACTTTGCATTAAACCACACTTTCTTATTTTCTTTTACCTTATATCTTGGCACATATCTTTCAACACCTTCTCTAAACTTGCTTAAAAACATTTCATATTTTTTCTGCACCTCCATACCTCTTAATAAATTATTCCAATCAAGCTCTCCGTAGAATTTCTTTAACCCTGTAAAGTCTGCCTTAGCATAATTTTTTCTCTCATTTTTATATTCCTCATTGAATTTTGGCACTTCTTCTTTGATCTCTATCTCTATCTCTATCTTCACATGATCAAGAGTGTGTGTGTGTGTGTGTGTGTGTGTGTGTGTGTGTGTGTGTGTGTGTGTGTGAGAGAGAGAGAGAGAGAGAGAGAGAGAGAGAGAGAGAGAGAGAGAGAGAGAGAGAGAGAGAGAGAGAGAGAGAGAGAGAGAGAGAGAGAGAGAGAGAGAGAGAGAGAGAGAGAGAGAGAGAGAGAATGACAGGCCACTAAGGCACAATATGCACAATGCACACACTGACCTGACCCTCTGATGTGCAAGGTCATGCTGCCCCGTCACTCAGCACACTCGAGCTTCTGCCAGTAATGGATGCCCCCAAGGCTGTCCCTGAGAGGTCATAACAGGTCACATAAGAGGTGACATATAAGAAGTCATACACTTATGAACAAATTTACAAGTTTATAGTAAAAATTTTCAGATGTTTTTAAGAGTGTGTGTGTGTGTGTGTGTGTGTGTGTGTGTGTGTGTGTGTGTGTGTGTGTATGTATGTGTGTGTGTGTGTGTGTGTGTGTGTGTGTGTGTGTGTGTGTGTGTGTGTGTGTGTGTGTGTGTGTGTGTGTGTGTGTGTGTGTGTTTCCAGATTTCTGCAGTACTTTGCAGGAAACTGTTCTTCTTAATATCCTCCTACACACACCCTTCTTCTTCATCTTCTCATGCCCTCTCGTGCTTCTAAAGTCTCTCACCACCAAATTACTCTGGTCCAATTTTTCACAGTCTGACAAAATCCAATATAATGCCATCAGATCACCTCTCTCTCTTCTCTCTTCCAAGGGTGGGTAGGTTTAGTTTTAGTCTCTCTTCATATGATAAGTCTGATAGGGTCAGAGGCAACTTTGTAGCTGCTCATTGTATTCTTTCTAATTTCTTTATGTCCCTTTTAGTGCTGGGAGACCACATCGCTGCTGCATATTTCAAACTAGGTCTTATCATTGTCAGTTACATCCCTAATCATCTCTTCATCCAGGTAGTTGAATGTTGTTCTTATGTTTCTCACCAGATTATATGTTTCCCCTGTCTTTCTTCTTACATGTACCTCTGAGGACAACTTATCAGTGACAGTAATTCCAGGGTCTTTCTCTTCACTCTTCACTTTTATTTCCTCATTACCCAATTTATAACTGAAGACTGGCATCACACAACTATGCCCAAACTTCAGCACTCCTCATCTTTTTATGTTAAACTCCATTTTCCAAGTGTCACTCCAATCCCAAATCACATTCAGATCTCCCTGTAGAGCTTCACAATCCTCTGTCCTCTCCACTTTTCCCATCAATTTTGCATCATCAGCAAATTCACCCCTTCCATCACATCATTCACACAGGTAGCAAACATGACTGGTGGTAGTACTGAACCCTGCAGAACACCACTAATTACCTCTCTCCATGATGACTTTTTATCTTTGACCACTGTTCTCATTTCCCTTCCTCTCAGAAAGTCACTGATCCAATGTAAGAGTGCTCCTCTCAGCCCACCAGACATTTCTCATTTCCACAACAGTCTGCTGTGAGGCACCTTATCAAAATAAACACAATCTGCCCATCCCTCTCTTTCTTGTACCATATATATGACTGAAGTAGAAGCACCTTAAATTTGTTATACATGACCTTCCTTTCCTAAATCTGAATTGTCTGTCTGTTAATATTTCTCTCTTTTCCAGATATTCACTCCATCTTTGCTTCACTATTCTTTGGCACAATTTTGCCACTACACTTGTTAATGATGGTGGTCTATAATTAAATGGTTCTTCTTTGCTTCCACTCTTATATATGGGGACTATACCTGCTTTTTTCCAATGTTGGGCACCACTCCTTCCCTTAATGAAGTTATGATGAGTTTGTAAATCATGTGTGCAGCTTGATCTCTGCATTCCTTCACCACCCAATCAGACACTCCATCAGGTCCCTGTGCCTTCCTCACATCCAAGTCTTCCATCATTATTCTTACCTCATCCACTGTTACCTCAATCTCACTCACTCTTCTACTCTCACATCTGCCGTCACCGGTCTACCAAATGTTCCCTCTCCAGTGAAGACACTTTGAAAGAAGTCATTCAAAACCTCTGCAATTTGTGCTTCTTCTTCAACATGTTTGCCATTTATTTTCAGTTTGTTGAACCCATTCTTATTCTTCATATGTCTATAATATCTTTTCATGAATTCTTTATTTCTTCCCTCCTTAGAGTGTTCATTTCTCTCCCTTTTATATGTTGACTCCACTCACACTCACTTACATACTGCTCATCTACCCTCCCTCCCTCCTTGTCTTCCTCCTCCTCCCTTTCTGCCATCTCTCCCATAACTCCTCTGCTTTTCCTTCCTTCTCCCTTGTCTCCATATCTCCACTTACCTCTTTCTCTTTCTCTTCTCTCTCCCTAACCCAGCCACCCTCTCTCTCTCTCTCTCTCTCTCTCTCTCTCTCTCTCTCTCTCTCTCTCTCTCTCTCTCTCTCTCTCTCTCTCTCTCTCTCTCTCTCTCTCACACACACACACACACACACACACACACACACACACACACACACACACACACCTTTTTTCCATCTGGTTTCTTCTGCAACATGAAAACCACATCCTTCTGATATTAGTACTTAATTCTCCTCAGAGCCACCACCACCACCACCACCACCACCACCACCACCACCACCACCACCACCACTGCCACAACCACTATCATTATTTTCACCTTTATCTTTACTCAGGTGGTGTTGTTGTGGTCTCCAGGGGCATTTTCATGACTGACAATGCAAGGATTTTGCAAGAGAGAAAGAAAATGCCCCATGAGAATTTTGGTGATCATCTGTATGGCCTTTGAAAATGTTTTTTTTTATGAGAAAGCAAAGCATTAAGAATACAAACAAGATAGAATTATACTAACACAGGAAGCTGGTAAGTTAGTTTGTTGTATACTAAATGCAAGGTCTTGTTTCTGGAAAGTTGTGCTTCAGGTTCAAACCAGTGACTGTCAAGATTAACACACCTTCCTCATAAAACTTTTCCTACACTGCAGTATACTATGATAGGCACAAACACATACAAAAATAAATATTACTACTACTACTTTTCTCCTGTAAGAGGGGCACTGGCCAGGGGCAACACAAATTTTGAATAAAAAAGAAAAAAAAAGCCCCAGTGTTACTACTACTCCAGTAGTAGTAAAACTATATAGACTACAGAAAAATGAGTAGTAAATACAACATCAAATCAATCCTTTAGGACCAAACCTAGGCATGTTAATACATCACTGGAATTCTGTCTGCTGCTGATCCCGTCATACAGAATCCATTAGCTATTTGTGGTGGGTTCCCACGGCAGAGGCTTCACGCAGCAGCAGCACCACCACACAAGTAGCAGGCACACGCACCACACTCAGCCAGGAATGCACTTTCCAAGGCAACTGTGGATAATGAATAAAGAAAAAATAATAATTAGCCTTGAATTGATTTTCCAGAGCACCTGTGAACAGAGAAGAAATGAATAGAATAGTAAATACTTCAGAACAGTAAATGTGGCTACATTTCAACATATTTTTTACCTGGCTGGTCTCACAAGAGAGAACCCCTTCAGGGCCAGTTCAGGGTCAGCTCACCACCACTATCAAAAAGACACCAAAGTCTGTACATGCTTATCTAACTGTCTGGCAAGTGTGCTATCAGCCCAAGATAAATAATAAATCTGACTAGCAGCACAGCGTATATGTCACCAGCAAGAATCAGATGTACACCTGAGAAGTTGGACAAACTGTACCTAAAACCATCAACAGAGTTAGATTCAGGCACACTGTTAGCAAGAAAATTCCAGATTTTCATCACTCTTGAGAAAAATGTGTGTCTGGTATCACAACAACTATAAGGAATGCTGACAGAAGTGGCTCAGATAAACAGGTCTGCTGCATTAATTGTATGGACGGCCTCTAGTGCTGACAGCAGTGGCCGAGGTGTACAAGTCTGTTGCATTAATTTGTATGGAAGGCTTCTAGTGCTGATAGAAGTGGCTGAGATGAACAGGTCTGCTGCATTAACTGTATTGACGGCCTCTAGTGCTGACAGTAGTGGCTGAGATGTACAAGTCTGTTGCATTAATTTGTATGGATGGCCTCTAGTGCTGACAGTAGTGGCTGAGGTGTACAAGTCTGTTGCATTAATTGTATGGACGGCCTCTAGTGCTGACAGTAGTGGCTGAGGTGTACAAGTCTGTTGCATTAATTTGTATGGATGGCCTCTAGTGCTGACAGTAGTGGCTGAGGTGTACAAGTCTGTTGCATTAATTTGTATGGATGGCCTCTAGCGCTGACAGCAGTGGCTGAGATGAGCAGGTCTGCTGCATTAACTGTATGGATGGCCTCTAGTGTTGACACAAGGGGGCTGAGGTGAACAGTGATTGGGGAGAGTCCATGAAAATATCTTCCAAATTTAATAATAAGATCAACCCGTAATAGTTTCTCCCTTAGAGTGAATACAAGTTCAAGGTTTTAAAATGCTGATCATGACATGTTCTCAAATCCTTGAATTCTTTTCGCCCACTGTCTCTTAACTGACTCCAATAGTCTGAGGTCAGAGACACAACCAGAATTCCAGGCTGCAGAATAAGCATGACAGGCTTGAGAGAAACCACAGATGACGTTTACTAGCCAATACCATCCCAGCCACCATCTAACTCACACCTAGCACAAGGAGGGATCTCAGAAGTAGCAGAGAGAGAGAGAGAGAGAGAGAGAGAGAGAGAGAGAGAGAGAGAGAGAGAGAGAGAGAGAGAGAGAGAGAGAGAGAGAGAGAGAGAGAGAGAGAGAAGAAAACAACAAAGAAAAGTTAATTACCAAACAAGACACAATACAAATTATACTCAGTAGAAAGAAGAATGAAAAATACCAAATTATAAATATGTGGAAAATAATTATTACTAACCAGACTGTCCCGCCCAAATCTGAACCCATGACATGCACTCACTCCAAAGCACGATCAGGAAGGAATAAGCGTGGCCACCCCACCTCCCTTCAAACTGCCACACCAGTATCAGAAGCCTCCAGCACAGCAGTGTTGCAACAAGGGACACCCACCTGTTCACCTCCCTCCCGGCACACACCGTGACATGAAGGGCGTGAATACCAAACACTTACAGAGGAAGCTGGACAAATTCCTGGTCACAATCCCCGCCCTGTCAGGAAGCGAACACAACACTGGCCAAGGTTGTCTCTGTCACTGGACTTTCTTTCAAGACAAGCAGTTTTGTTGCTTTACGAATGGCGCCACACTTGTTAGGCGTGTCCGATAATCTGGTACATGTAACAGTGCATGTTCCACTTGAGTTTGGTTGCGTGGCACGCAGCACATGTCAGGCAGAGCGGAGGGCTACGGTGTCACACTGCCTGTCGCCGCCTGCCGCTGCTGGTGTCATCTTCCTAGCTGTCTGCTCTTTGTTTACAAATGAAAGCCGAATTGCTGTGAACACTTTAAAGATCTGTTTCAACCCTTTATTTGACTAATCTTTTAACCAAGTCTTCAGCCATGTTCCTCTTCCTCTCTAGGGCTGCAATGATGCCCCTGCATCGTCACTTTTATGCTCTGGGAGCTTCCTGTGAGCCAACCACAGGCTTGGTGGTTGCCCTGCCTCCTTCAGGAAGGCACAAGTGAGGCGGGTGACTGCAAGCTGTAGTGAGGGGTGTACGCCCCCCCCTCCCCCTCGCCAGCTGGATCAGCAGGTCAAAGGTATTAACGCCCAGGGCCAGCAGCGGAGACTGTTGGGCCAATGGCCTTGCAGTGACCAGCAACTGAATATATCTCGCTGGAAAACACTTAAAACACTTTATTACGCTTACCTATAAATTCACACTTAATTATGATTCCATAGAGAAAGACTGGCAGACATCACATATATAAATATAGCTTTTTTGGTCATGAACTTAAATCTATAATATTCTAAATACACATATAGAAAACATATACATTTTAAATGCAATGAAGAACATTATATATATATATATATATATATATATATATATATATATATATATATATATATATATATATATATATATATATATATATATATATATATATATATATATATATATATATATATATATATATATATATATATATATATATATATATATATATATATATATATATATATATATATATATATATATATATATATATATATATATATATATATATATATATATATATATATATATATATATATATATATATATATATATATATACAAATAATAGAAATATAAACTTCCATGTATAAATATTATATATACATAGTAACAGTAATAGTAATAATGATAATAATAATAATAATAATAATAATAATAATAATAATAATAATAATAATAATAATAATAATAATAATAATAATAATAACATTGACAGACAGTAAAGGTAATTACAATAATAAAAGGAATATTGAAGATTAATAATAATAATAGTGGATAAAAAGAGTAATTGGAGGGTAAATGCTTCTTAGATATATAATAATAATTGTGGGTAAAATGTATAATTAGAGGATGAATACATCTATCAATACATCTATCAACAATACATCTATCAACACTACATCTATCAAGTCAGTGCTGCATCACCAACACTACATCAATCACTAGAAACTACACTATCACATACACTGGTCATCACACGCCAGGCTGACAAAAAAAATGAGAACAAGCAACACCTAATCCAGTATACACCAAATAAAACACTTCACTACCACCTACACTCGTCATCACATGCAAGGCTGACAACACACATCTTGACAAGTTTGGGCATCCACTACTGCGCCCTGAGTCGTGGTGTTGCCTGGAACTAGACAGGTGTCAGCCTTGCAAGGCAGCACCATGCGGCACAGACAGGGGACGCGAGGGGAATGTAATACTGACACAATATTGAACAAAACAACAAATCATACATACATTAAATAATTACATTAAAATACAGCATATATTGTTTTTATCTTCTATTTTCCTTCGTCACTTAACCCAACCTATTATCTTCACCCGATTGTCTTCTTATTCCCCCCTACTATCGATCCCCTGATAAACCTAAATCTAAACGTAAGAGAAGAGAAGAAAAGGGAAGAGAAGAGAGAACAGAAGAGGATAGACAAGAGAAGAGGAGAGGAGAGGAGAGGAGAGGAGAGGAGAGGAGAGGAAAGGAAAGAGAAGAGGAGAGGAGAACAGAGGAGAGGAAAGAAAAGAGGAGAGGAAAGAAAAGAGGAGAGCAGAGAAGAGGAGAGGAGAGGACACAGAAGAGAAGAGAGGAGGAGAGGAGAGGATAGAGAAGAGAAGAGAAAAGGAGAGGAGAGGAGAGAAGAGAAGATAAGAGGAGAGGGGAGGAAAGAGAAGAGAAGAGAAGAGAAGAGAAGAGAAGAGAAGGGAAGAGAAGAGAGAAGAGAAAAGAAGAGAAAAGAGAAGAGAGAAGAGAAAAGAAGAGAGGAGAGGAGAGGAAAGGAGAGGAGAGGAGAGGAAAGGAGAGGAGAGGAGAGGAGAGGAGAGGAGAGGAGAGAAAAGAAAAGAGAAGAGAAGAGATGAGAAGAGAAAAGAGAGGACAGGAGAGGAGAGGAAAGTGAAGAGAAGAGGAGAGGAGAGGAGAGGAGAGAAGAGGAGAGGAGAGAAGACAAGAGAAAAGAGAGGACAGGACAGGCGAGACGAACGAGAGAGAAACAAGTGTAAAGCGAGACGAGACGAGACGAGACGAGACGAGACGAACGGGACGAACGAGACGAGACGAACGAGACGAGACGAACGGGACGAACGAGACGAGACGAACGAGACGAGACGAGACGAGACGAACGAGACGAGACGAACGGGACGAACGAGACGAGACGAACGAGACGAACGAGACGAACGAGACGAGACGAACGAGACGAACGAGACGAACGGGACGAACGAGACGAACGAGACGAGATGAACGGGACGAACGAGACGAACGAGACGAGATGAACGGGACGAACGAGACGAACGAGACGAACGAGACGAACGAGACGAGATGAACGGGACGAACGAGACGAAACGAACGAGGCGAACGAGACCAGACGAGACGAGGCGAACGAGACGAGACGAGACGAACGAGACGAGATGAACGGGACGAACGAGACGAACGAGACGAGATGAACGGGACGAACGAGACGAGACGAACGAGGCGAACGAGACGAGACGAACGAGGCGAACGAGACCAGACGAGACGAGGCGAACGAGACGAGACGAGACGAGACGAGACGAGTGAAAGGGACATGACGAGCGAGACCAGACGAACAAGATGAGACGGAATGTGAGGGGGAGACAGGACAGGAGAGGGGAGGGGAGGAGAGGAGAGGGGAGGGGAGGGGAGGGGATCAGAGGAGAGAGGAAGAGACAAGACAGGAAAAGATGGGAGGGGAGAGAAGAGAAAGGACAGGACAAGACGGGACAGGACAAGACGAAGTGACAGAACAGGACGGGACGGACAGAACAGGACAGGACAGGGCAGGACAAGACAGGGCAGGACGGGACTTTACAAGACGAAGAGACAGAACAGGACGGGACGGACAGAACAGAACAGAACGGGACGAACAGAACAGAACAGGACAGGACAGGACGGGACGGGACGGGACAAGACAAAGCAGTATGGGAGAAAAGGAGAGGAGAGGAGAGGAGATGGGAGGAGAGGACAGGAGAGGAGAGGAGAGGAAAGGGGAAGGGAAAGAGAGGGGAGGGGAGGGGATGGGAGAGAAGAAGAGAAAAGAAGAGGAGAGAAGAGGAGAGGGGAGGGGAGGGGAGGGAATGGGAGAGGAGAGGAAAAAAGAAGAGGAGAGGGGAAGGGAAGGGACTGGACGGGAACGCCTCCCCCAGCACATCCCTGTCTCGCTTCTCGACATCCTTTTCGTTCCTCACCTGCACCTGGCGTCGCTCCCAGGCTGCGGCTGTCTGCCTCGCCCAGGCGACGCGGGCTGGGCCGGTGGGACGCGGTGGCTGGTGCGATCACAGCGGCGCACATGGTTTGTATTCGTTGCTTCCAGTGACAGGGTGGTCTGAGGGCGACACATAATAAAAAATTATTATCGCAAAAAGACTGCAAAAAGAGAGCTCTCTGATTGGTGGACGAGATCACTACTAACTCTAAGCTGGTCCTCCTCACGGGGGCACTCAGCCAATAGGGGCCTTTACTGACACCCTCCCTCCCACACACACTTCTACAACACTTCCAGTGTAGTGTAGTGTAGTGTAGTAATGATGACTATGCTAATATAGGGATTTTGTTTAAGAGAGAGAGAGAGAGAGAGAGAGAGAGAGAGAGAGAGAGAGAGAGAGAGAGAGAGAGAGAGAGAGAGAGAGAGAGAGAGAGAGAGAGAGAGAGAGAGAATATTAAGTAACAACTAAGTAAAGAAGTCAAATACCATTAATATCACACACACACGGCGAGGCGAGGCAAATGAGCAAGCCTTTTAATACGTAGTACCTGTTCACCTAGCATCATATATATATATATATATATATATATATATATATATATATATATATATATATATATATATATATATATATATATATATATATATATATATATATATATATATATATATATTCAGAGATGTAACCCGAGGGATTGTGGCTTCGCTGTCCCCTTGTGTGGTGTGTCACGGGTCTGAGTCCTGCCCAGATTAGATTCAGATTCAGATTCAGATAGTTTATTGACCACAGGAAAAAAAAAAAAAAAATTATACAATTTAAAATACATACAGTTCTGGTCCAAAATACAGTAACTTTTCTTAATAGCACTATGCGAATGATATACATTAAAACTTTTATAACACATTTAAAACACAAATGCAATAGTAAAAATAAGTAAAACACCTAAAATAATCGTTAAAGATGGGGCAGGAATCCAGCAAACATCACACTACGGGGGTAACATCTTAAGACTTGGAGATGCATACATAACTTTATCACTTAAACAACGCTAATAATTTATGCACTATAAAACACACATTATCATAATCAGTTCTGTCTACCAACAATTGATGAACAGTTGTGACATTATATGTTAATCTAAGGGTCAAAGACAAGGGACAAGTCTCGATGACATGTGTCTCGGTCTGCACGAGGCCGCAGGGACACAGCCTCTCCTCCATGGGAAGGCGACCACGTCCCCGACGGTTCCAGCGACCTGTTTCTACCGCCAGGGAATGAGCACTGAGACGAAGTCTTGTCCATGACACACGCTCTATCTCGTTCACTCTAGTACTTCTTGTGTATATATCATGTACTATTAGATTCGGGTTAATTTGTTTATAAAAGGTCAACCTATTTGACAACGAATTCCTAATATTAAGTCTCATTCTGTGCTTGGCATCTTCCACATCGTTAAAATCATTTATAGTCATATCTGTGATATACCTAGACACTTGATCGTTGTAATTTAACACTAACCTCAGTACGTGCATCAACGGGTCATCAACTATATCGTTTCTTTCTGTCCACACTTTATGAAAATATTTCCTTTGTTTTTCCTTAACAAGCGCTTTAAGTGAGGGTAAACCTAATTCCACCATGCAAATGTCATTATTAGTAGTTATTCTCACACCTAATAATTATTTTATGCACCATTTGTATAGTTTCTCTATAGGTTTTAAGTCACAGCTGAGCCACGATTCGCATCCATATAGCACCGAAGTAGTAACGCAAGCATCAAAAACTTTTCTCTTAATATAAAATGGTACATCATTATTCCTATTGATAAAAGACATAAATTTTAAAACATGACACATCTTTTTGTTTGCATAGTGACATTGGTCACTATGAGCTCTGAGTTACCGGCTGGCTGGGTGACCAGCAGACGCCCATAGATGAATCACACACACACACACACACACACACACACACACACACACATCTATGTAGCATCTAAATAGCAGTTTCGGATAATGTTCTAAAATTCTAATGTTATAATTTAACAAGGATTTTACATCACCAATGAGGACAAATCCTCGTGATAATGAGGCAATCATAACTACAGTCTTTGAAAATAGTCCTTATGAAAATGTAAAGCCTTTAAGAATACGAGTCACTTTTATTTTGGTTTGCAACACGCTAAGCCAACGATCACACCACGCTGAACACACCGCCGTCCGCACTGCTTCTCCTCCGAGCAGCGAAGTCAAGCAGCGTTGGGTCTGGTTACAACTTGGATGGCCTAGCAGGAAGAAGTTGCGTGTTGCTTGAAGTATCTGTTATTCTCAGCTGTAGGCAAACTAATGACGCTCTCCCTGGGAACACTTGCATCATGCACTGTGTCTTCCTATTGCTGTGGGTTTACTGTCACTTGTCTGTCTCACTGTTTGCCACATTATTTTTTTCCTTATCTCTTGTAATTTTCTCTTGTCGTCATTACGTTACCTATGTCGTTTCTGTCATTATCACTTTATCATTCTTTTCTTGTTATTGTTCCTTTATGTTCTTGATATTTTTTTCTTCAGTTTTTTTTTTTTCGGTGTGGTATTTCTCCTCGTCCTCCTCCTCCTCCTCCTCCTCTTCCTCCTATTCTACCTGCTCTTCCTCTTTTTTTTTTCTTCTTCCTCCTTCTTTTTTTTCTTTTTCTTTCTATTTTCTTGTTGTTCTTCCTCTTAGCATTCCTTTTATAAGTTTCCCTCTCAGACGAATAAAGCGCTGCACCTATGGCAGACAAATCTCTTGGGCGGCTTGCTACATTTAGCATAAACTGGAAAGCAGACACCTGTATATTTAGCTTGGAATTGCAACCGCTATCTTGCCAGCACGTTCCCCCATACGTGACTCCCTGGCCTGTCGGGTAAGTGCTACTGGGGCGTAATTTTTCACCTTCCTCCCCGACTTGAGCCTCGAGACGTTACCCAGTCAGCGGCAAACTTGAGAAGAGGAAGAACAACAACAACAACTCCTACAGCTCTTGATCTCACTGTTCTCATCTTCGTCCTTGTTGTTGTTGTTGTTTTTGTATATACAGAGATAAATTTGAAAATGCGTCCCTGCTACCACTGTCTTGTGCACCATCATTACGTGAGGAGCCATTGTGTGGAGCATCACTCATGATCTACAGCGACATGTGGCCGTGCAAAGGAGCGGGCAAGGACGCGGGGCTGCAAGGAGGCAGTAGACACCTGCCGAAATGATAATTACTCCCAGTGAGGTCTAAAGCACTGGACCAGGAAGTGCTGTGAACCTGTCATTAAACCCAGCTGTCACCTCACTGAATGTTTCCCTTTTGTGTCTCACAACACAAGGGGACAGTCACAGCCTGCCCTCTAAAGACAACCTTCTTCCTTCACACTATAGATACAAACATCTAATTATACACACATCCTTCACTCAAAAGTCAAAATTAGCATGGCGACTCCTGCACCAGCATCGGAGTACCCATCTAGGGAGGGGACCTCTAAAGTTCCTTTATTTTTTTTATTATAAATAGGTTTTTGTTTGGTTTTATAATTTTTTGTAGGAATATGATTTCTCATCGTGGAAGTTATAGGTGTAGTTCGTTCCCTGAGAAATTTGTGTAGTGTTTCCTGTGACATGTGAGGGTTTGTGTTGATGTTGCTGGCTTTAAGCTTTACTTTTAAATTCATCCCAATTGGTTTTGTTTAGATCGTTTATAGGTGGAGAAAAGATTTTAATTTGTTGTGATGTAATCATTATGAAAATAGATAAGCGGTCAGATGGGGTGGCGGGGCCAGGCTGTACCAGTATATTGTCATCAGTTTTGCTGTTGGAAAGTACGACGTCACGGGGACATAAACCATTACGTGATAGATAAGTGGGAAAGTAGTAGTAGTAGTAGTAGTAGTAGTATTAGTAGTAGTAGTAGTAGTAGTAGTAGGACGAGGAAAAGTAGGACGACGAGGACAACGACGATGATGGCCACGACGATAAGGAGGAGGAAAGGCAGAATGATGATAATAATAATGATGATGATGATAATAATGATGGTAGTAAGAAGAAGAAGAAGAAAAGAAGAAACAAAAAAAAAGAAAAAAGAAAGAACAGGAGGAACAGAGGGAAAAAGAAGAAAAGGAGAAGCGTAAGATACGACTTCCGCCAAACGCCAAACACGAGGACTAAGGTTCAAGACAACAGTGAGGTGCACAAGACGCAAACTGACACACATGTAGTGAAGGTGACAGAGGACAGATAGAGAGGATGGCTGGGGCACGCAGAGAGGATAACAGAAGCCAGAACACCTGGAAGACTTATGTTTGGAGAAGTGGCAGGAGGAAGATGGAGAGGCAGGCCAAGAGCTGCATGGGAGGGTCAGTGAAGCAAGCAGCTGAAGGGAACACTTGCACACAACTGAACCTTCAGGCCGCACCCTATACAAACAACTTCCTTCACCTTCAAGATTTATTTATTTATTTATTTATTTATTTATATTTATTATTATTATTATCATTATCATTATTATTGTTGTTGTTGTTGTTGTTGTAATATCCCTACAAGTTTATCAGCCTCCTGCACCTTCAAATTGTTGTTGAACATTTTAACTGATGGTCCCACATACAACTGGGCCCTAACACTGTATACTAACAAATTTAGACCTCACACACCAATCTCAGAATTTCTTCATAATTACACAGAATTATCAGTTCTTACACGTGTCCACTTAACTTACGACATCTTGTGATAGGATTATTATTTTTTTTTTATGACCCGCATAACAATCTGGGAACATGGCTTTTACGGTTTCACATTGTCACAAAGCGTACACAGGGATGTTTCTTCCGCTATCGCACCATTCTCCTCTCTCAATATATATATATATATATATATATATATATATATATATATATATATATATATATATATATATATATATATATATATATATATATATATATATATATATATATATACACACACACACACACACACACACACACACACACACACACACACAGGGTGTCTCATAAGTTTCCATACGTATGGTTTTTAACACTATTTTTTTCTCTAATTATATTATTTTATTCATGAGAGTGTAACCGTAACCGTAACCGTAAGAAAGAGATGACGTCTACTTGTACCACATGTAATCTGCACACAGTCATCTGATGAGCCGTTTCCTTCACCTTAACTTTGACTGTGTGAGACACATTTTACCTCGATGACTGCACTGATGGGTTAGTTGCTCTGCAGGGACCTCATTCCTTATACCAGTGGTCCCCAACCTGTAGCTTGCGGGTGCCATGGCGCCCTCGGAACTATATTATGGCACCCGCAAGGCTCAACCACAAAACTGT
The DNA here is from genome assembly GCF_035594125.1 of Scylla paramamosain. Taxonomy (NCBI): domain Eukaryota; kingdom Metazoa; phylum Arthropoda; class Malacostraca; order Decapoda; family Portunidae; genus Scylla; species Scylla paramamosain. The sequence goes on from NC_087195.1 coordinate 11,141,270, forward strand.
CAAACATTCTTCATTCTAACATTACTAGATTGTTCTTGTTTCATTTATTTTTATTCGGACAATAACAATTAAGAAAATATGTAATATAAATCCAATAAAATTATTACTTATTACACACACGATTAGAGAGAGAGAGAGAGAGAGAGAGAGAGAGAGAGAGAGAGAGAGAGTGTGTGTGTGTGTGTGTGTGTGTGTGAGTGAGGGTGTAGGACAGACAAGTACTACACACGATGCTTAGCGGCACGTGTCGTGTTCAGGTCCATTACTCAATTCGTTCACCAGCGCAGTTGGTGTCTACTTTTTGCGTGGCGTGGAGCAGTTCACAGTGTTGCTAAACCACTGCATATTCAACACTTGTGTTATTCATGTTGATTTCATTCATACTGAAGAGAACAGTAATGGCTTCTACTTCAGAGAAATGAAGCCACAATTACATCTTTCATGAAGAATGGGAAGAAACCTATTTTTTTGTCAATTTGAGAGAGAAGTGTGTGGCTTAATTTGTCACTCCACTGTTGCAGTGTCCAAGAAGAGCAATGTAAAGAGAGACATTTTGTTAAACTTTACAAAAATTATGCTACTAAATATCTCTCTCACAGTGACAGAAGAAGGGAGAAAGTGAAGAAGGTAAAATCTGAGTTGCAGGCCCAACAAGACACCTTCCAGAAGCCACCTGCCAAAGCTACAGCATCAACACTTGCATCATTCAGTGCTGCTCATGTCCGTGCAAAAAAGGAAAGCTACTTGAGGAATGGTGAAACAGTGAAACAATGTTGGCTTGAAGCATCTGAGTCCTTGTTTGAACATTTTAATAATAAACCTGAAATTGTAACTGCTATAAAATCCACGTCTCTATCAGGAAACACAGTCACACGTAGGGTAGAAATGATGGCGCAAAATGTGTTTGATCAAATAACAGCTAATCTTGAGAAATGTACGCGGTTCAGCCTGCAAGTTGATGAATGGACAGGTGTTGTGAACACAGCACAGTTAATTAAGTGTATTTGTGCGAATGATTTTTTTTCTGATGACAGCGTAAAAGATTTCTTAGTGGTCTCACCGCTGAAGGGGAAAACGCGTGGTGTGGATGTTTATGAAGTTTTTAAGAATTTTGTAGACAAGGTCAGTTTACCTCTTGAAAAGCTTGTGTCAGTAACAACAGCTGATGCCCTGTCAATGACTGGTAGCAATGCTGGCTTTGCGGCACTGTGCAAGAATGATCCTGCGTTCCCTCAGTTTGTTAGCTGTCATTGTATCATACGTCAGCAAGTGCTCTGTTCAAAAGTTATTCACTGTGAACATGTAATGAAGGTGGTTGTGAAGATCATTAATTCTGTGTGTGCTAGACCTCTTCAGCACAGGTTGTTTAAAGCACTTCTGGATGAAGTGAGTGCTCAGTATGGTGGGTGACCTTCCCTTGTACACACAAGTGCATTGGCTAAGCAGGGGGAAAGTTGTGCAAAGGTTTGAACAGCTAATTCCTGAAATCAAGAGTTTTGCAAGAAAGAGGGGACTCACATGAACACCTTGATGATCCACAATGGCAAGCTGATCTAGCATCTTTAACTGACATCACATCTAGGCTCAGTGAGTTAAATCTAGAGTTGCAAGGACGAGTGAAGACTGTGTCACAAATGATAAGTTCAGTAAATACCTTCATACATAAGCTGAAGCTCTGGATGTCCCAGATCTCTAAAGGGCTCTTACAACACTTCCATTTGCTGCAAAAAGACTCAACACAGAAAAATTGAAGTGCAGTATTCATACATACACAAATCAGCTCAACATAATTTTGGATGAGTTTAATAAAAGATTTGCACACTTGAGTAATGTTGTGCCAGCAGCCACATTTATGTCAAACCCATCTTGTATAGGTGACATCCGCCACACTGCACCTCACCTCACACTGCCTCTCACCCTGAACGTCTCTCACCTGCAGACTGCAATGATTGCGTTGCAGGGTGACTTGGGACTGAGAAGCAAACCAAATCACCAAGAATTCTGCACATTAGTAGTGTTGGACAAATTTCCACTTCTGAAGGAAGCTTATCAGAGATTACGTTTCGTGGTTTGGGTCAACATACGCGTGTGAATCGTGATTTTCAACAATGAACATTTTCAAATCCAAGTACAGGTCACGTCTCACTGATAGTCACCTAAATGACTGCATGACACTGGCAGTTACAAATTACACCCCAAGATATCCAACTTAGCAGAAGGAATGCACAGCCAGTCTTCTCAATACATTTTTGAAAGATAAAAAAATTCTCTCTCTCTCTCTCTCTCTCTCTCTCTCTCTCTCTCTCTCTCTCTCTCTCTCTCTCTCTCTCTCTCTCTCTCTCTCTCTCTCTCTCTCTCTCCCTCCGATAAATATACAATATAAATTAACTTGAATATATTTACATAATAATAATAATAATAATAATAATAATAATAATAATAATAATAATAATAATAATAATAACAATAATAATAATTTCTTTCGTCTTCCACTACCACCACCACCACCACCAACACCACCACAAACAAACAAACAAACAAACAACAACAAAAACAACGCCAACAACAACTACAGCAACCACAACTACAATATTTATTTACATATACTTATATATTTTTTTGCAATAATAATAATATTAATAATAATAATAACAATAATAATAATAATAATAATGGACTTTTTCAATTATATTTACAATTTCTACAGAGAGAGAGAGAGAGAGAGAGAGAGAGAGAGAGAGAGAGAGAGAGAGAGAGAGAGAGAGAGAGAGAGAGAGAGAGAGAGAGAGAAATTAAATCATATTCTAAAATTATCATTATTATTATTATTATTATTATTATTATTATTATTATTATGGATCACCTGAAGATCCGCCACCCCAGATTGTCTCACCTGAAGATCCGCCACCCCAGACTCTCTCACTTGGTTAGGTTAGGTTAGGTTAGGTTAGGTTAGGTTAGCCTAACCTAACCTAACCTAACCTAACCTAACAACATGAACGCATTAAAAAACTGAGTGGATATAAAAAATGCAGAAAAAAGTTTACTTCATTAAAAGTATGGGATCACCTGAAGATCCGCCACCCCAGATTGTCTCACCTGAAGATCTGCCATCCCGAGTGCGGCTGGGGTGGCGGATCTTCAGGTGATCCATTATTATTATTATTATTATTATTATTATTATTATTATTATTATTATTATTATTATTATTATTTTATTTCTTCAATCAAATACAAATTGCATATTTTTCGTTAAAAAATAATTATTTTATCTATTATTACTATTGCTTACAATATAGAAATCTTTTCAAACTATTACTACTACTACTACTACTACTACTTCTACTACTACTACTATTTTCGTAGTAGTAGTGATAGGAGGAGAAGGGGGACGAGGAGAATTGTAGTAGTAGTAGTAGTGATTATAATACTAACTAGTTGAATGATAATAATAATAATAATAATAATAATAATAATAATAATAATAATAATAATAATAATAATAATAATAATACCACAACTATTTAAATAATACCACAACTACCACTATTTTACCAGCCAAAACTCTCTTTGAAATTTGAAATTACTAAATTTTAACTTCAAATAAAAAAAAAGCTTCTATTTTCTAATTCAAACTAAAAAAAAACAAAAAAACTTTTATTTCCAAACTAAAGTGAAAATCAAAATACTCTAATTTTGAGCACAAAAACTAAAAAAATGATTATTATTTTAGAATGTTAAAGCCCCAAAATACTTAAATTCTTAACTCGTCTAAAAAACACATTTTCTTATTTTAACTCGAAAACCCATAGAAAACCGCCACTTTTAACCCCAAACTAAAATAAAAAAAAACCACTTAAATTTTAATCAACACAAATTCTCTTTAAGTTTAATCTCTCCCTGTCTCTTCCCCCGTTATCCCATTATTATTATTGTTGTTGTTGTTGTTGTTGTTGTTGTTGTTGTTGTTGTTATTATTGTTATTATTATTACTATTATTACTATTACTATTATTATTATTATTATTATTATTATTATTTGTTTATTAATACTTAGAACTTGAAAAGAGTAAAAGAACATCCGTTCCTTTGATAAAAAAAATAATAACAACAATAATAATAATCAATAATATTTTAGCACATAATCAAATAATAGCTATTATCATTATTTTTCATTAATATTTACAATTCTAAAAGAAAAAAATAAAAGAACCGTCGTTCCTTTAAGAATCAAATGATAACAATCACGATTACGATTTCAGCACACAAATAAATACTAAATTCATTAATATAATCACTATTTATTAATATTATTTACAATTTCCTAATAAACTTTAAGATATGTGAATATTTTCATTTATATGTAATTTCATTTGTTCCTTTAGATTATCCAGACGAGAAATATTCATAATAATAATAATAATGATAATAATAATAATAATAATAATAATAATAATAATAATAATAATAATAATAATAATAATAATAATTGGTAATATTTTTATATCATTATCATTATCCTTATTATTATTATTTATTTATAAGTCACATTAATGATTTGCGGCTTAGATTATTATTACTATTATTTTTTATTATTTTCTTTATTTTTCTTTATTTTTTAACACTTTATTTTTTAATGTAGGAAGGACACTGGCCAAGGGCAACAAAAATCCAATAAAAAAATGCCCACTGAAATGCCAGTCCCATAAAAGGATCA
>NC_087195.1:11150985-11168485 GCF_035594125.1 Scylla paramamosain
GTAATTGTCACCAGATGTCTTCAAGCGGTTGGCGTTGTCCAGGATGGTACTGCGTTGTCCCTCATCAGCCAGCGTGAACAGGATGGGACGTCGCCTGGTGCCGAGTGAAGTGTTGTTACCCAGCCGACGATGAGTACCACTCACACTGCCTACACCCATTTTGGACCAAATCTTGCTGATTTTCTCCTCGTCATGCGTGGCACCTTCCAGTGTGTCGTGTTCATCCGGTACACCCAAGATAACGATGTTCGCCTCTCGCTCTTTTCCATCAAGTGCTTCTAAGAACTGCTGCTGCTTCACCATTACCTCAGCCTGCTTGTTGACCCGAGCCTCGAGTTCGGTGTAGTTCTGGTTCAGTGTACTCTCTGGGGAAGTAATCATGTCTCTAAGCAATTTAACTTCATTCATAACCTCGTCAAGCGTCTTGTTCAATTAAGCCAGCTCACCATCTTGTGCGTTAGATGCTAATATGGAGTTGATTAAATCTTCTTTGTTAATCTTTGCTAGTTGATTACGCTGAAGTTCACGCAGGTCTGACAGCTGTTTGGTTGCCATGTTAACGGTGTGACGTCAAACCCCTACTGCGCAAGCGCCGGCAGGAGTTGGCGATTTGAGGGAGTGTTTTCCCAGACGGCAGCTTCTTTTTACAACTACTTCTATCTTCTGGGTTCCCATTGCCAAGACGAAAGTTGCTCACTGAGGTCTTACTGCATTCATGTAACGTGAGATGTCGTCTGGAGTCTCCAGGAGCCCTCAGGAACCCACAAAATGGAAAAAAACTCGGAGTACAGTCAGCTGCAAAGTGACTTGGCCGCCATCTTGACACACACACACACACACACCAACGGGCGGAGGCGTGGTAGAACAGGTGGTGCACCAGCGGGCGGCGGCAGAGCAGGACAAGAGGTGGTGCACCAGCGGGCGGCGGCGGGGCAGGATAAGTGGTGCACCAGCGGGCGGCGGCGGGGCAGGACAGGTGGTGCACCAGCGGGCGGCGGCGGGGCAGGATAGGAGGTGGTGCACCAGCAGGCGGCGGCGGCGCCGCCACCACGGTCCTCGTAGCGCTGTGCTGCGCCACCTCCAGTCCTGCCGCTGGGTGCTGGGGAGCGCGGTGAGGAGGGGCGCACTGCAGTCAGCGAGGGAGGCACCACTGCACAACTCATGTCAATGCACTCCACGAATTCTGCAAGAGAGTTTGTGATGAGCAGCACAATACCTCCCCGCTGCAGTGGCCTGCCTGCTGCCTCGCTGCGGTGACTCACGCTCCCAGGGAAGGCCAGGCTGTGGCTTTTCTTGAACTCATTGACATTGATGGCGCCATATTTTAGGAGCAGACTCTGAACTTGGTTGTCCTCCAGTTTAGTCTTGCATCCGCAGATGTTCCCTGGCAAGGTTTTCACCTCTTTTTTTCTTACGTGGTCCTCCTGAGAACACAGCGCTCGCCAGGCATCCCTGACAACGTTGTCGCGATGTTATTTCTTCCCTGTATGTCCACACGAATTATTTCACATCCTCTCTTTGGTGCTCGCTGTTTTCTCTTTCTTCAGCCTCGTACACGCTTCCATTCTGCTCGGACACCAGGCTGGCGATCCTTTTTTAGGTGAACTCTCCCCAAATGTTTTCAGTGTGAGCGTCCTCGCCAAGCGTCCTTGGTGTCCCACGTTGCCATGACAACCACTGGCCGCTCATGTAGTAGCAGTAGTAGTAGTAGTAGTAGTAGTAGTACTAGTAGTAGTATATCTAATTACCCGGAAGTGGCCGAAAAACCGTGAAAATTGTGGGAAACAGCGACCAAAAGACACAGAGGAGGAGGGAAGGTCACAGTCTGGGTCTCGACTCTCGATGACGTCATGTTTCCATGGCGGGCTGCCAACGGAGCTGGACCCTTCAATTTATCTTACCCTTATTCGCCCACACACGCCACTCAAAGGCATGCATGCTTCACTACACGCCCACACACGTCCATACACACACACATGTAGCATCCACAGCCATTCACACACGCCCACACGTATTCATTCGTCCATACACACGCCCACATAAAGCCATACATACACACGCCCACACAAGCCCACACACCCACACGCATCCACAGGCATTCATACACGCCCATACGCATCCATACATACGCCCACATAAAACCATACTTGCTTTCACACACGCCCACGTAAGGAAATGCACGCCCACAGACGCCCACTTAAGGCCACATGCACCCACACGCATTCAAACATGCCTGTACGTATCCACACCTCCACACACACGCCCACACACGCCTAAACACGCCCACACACATCTATACATAAGATTACATCACATCGGTACAAATGTTCCAAGATGGCTGCCGACACGGCTTCACAGTCACCACTTTCTTGGAGGCTGGCCTTGTTCATTTCAGCAACTGACAACTAACACCAAGGATTAGCGATGAAGATAATACATAGAGTGTTTATTTTGTTGGTCACTGATGAAGCATTATAGCGCTAGACAGACCATTTATGCAATGCCTTTATTTGCAGTGACGCCAGCTGCGCCATCTATATATTTGCAGTGACGCCAGCTGCGCCATCTATATATTTGTTGATGAAACACCGCCCTAAAAAATCAGTAACACAGTTATCTCTCCCAAAAACACCCAGGAAATAGAACAAAATACATAAAACATCACAAACAACAATAACAACAACAACAATAACAAAAACATCCCTATCCTTTCCAAAACACCTTGAAAACACACACACACACACACACACACACACACACAGATAGATAAGTTTACTGACCTCAAATTGTCTGGCCTCACAGCCTTGACTTGTTTCAGGGGCAGGGAGGGTTGTCTAGCACTGGGGTGCTGACGTGTGTGCTGACATCACAGCCTTGACTTGTTCCAGGGACAGGGAGGGTTGTCTAGCACTGGGGTGCTGACGTGTGTGCTGACATCACAGCCTTGACTTGTTCCAGGGACAGGGAGGGTTGTCTAGCACTGGGGTGCTGACGTGTGTGCTGACATCACAGCCTTGACTTGTTCCAGGGACAGGGAGGGTTGTCTAGCACTGGGGTGCTGACTTGTGTGCTGACATCACAGCCTTGACTTGTTCCGGTGGAATGCCTCACAGCCTTGACTTGTTCCAGGGGCAGGGAGGGTTGTCTAGCACTGAGGTGCTGACGTGTGTGCTGACTTCATAATCGTGGCTGGCCTGCGCTGGGTTAAGTACTCTTTTTAAAGTGAGTGTTGATATCTTCACCAGTAGTGACCTCTCATTATCGTGTTCTGACACACTGACATCACCTTTCCAATCCACAGCTTGCCAAACTCTTCCGTCTCCCATTTACCGAAGTCATCCCTCTCGTTTTCTGTAACCTGACTTCTGCTAACTTTACAACTAACAGCACACACACTTATATATTTCATGGGATAGCCTGTCAGCAGTTCATTTCTCGTTACTCTCATCTCGAACATCACTATCAACATGGACCACAATGTTCTCAAATTGTCGTTTGTCAGTGTCGGCAAAACGCTCAGAGCAACACAACCTTTGTTGTGTTGGCCCAACACAACACTCAGTCTGGTGCCAAGGTTAAGAGTGATGACTGCGTGAGTGGCGCTGCTTCCCTCAGTAGGTAGGTAACTCCTTTACCGCTGCTCCGAGGCGTGGGTTCGTATCAGCTGTGATAATGCAACCATCCTTTACATGGCCAGATGCATTCTTTCTTGCACAGCAGCAAATGACACACTCGAAAAACAAGGAGTAACTCGGCGGTGTGCACCAAAACACAACATGATGCCAGACACATTACTGAACTGAAGCCACGCCTGCTCACAACACTCACACCCACGCCACGAACCAGTGAGCTTAACAACGCTTTACACACACCACAACACCACCCCGCCCCGCCCCGCCCCTCGGCTGCACCACCCAGCCACCTCACTGAGACATGATACGTAGCCGGGGAGCCGTACACTGGCAGGCTGGCTTTACTTCCCACAACACCATACTGGTTAGCACTCGCAACACTTTGAGTTTTCTCCAACTTTGTATGAATTCCGTTCGCATTCCATGGTATAGACAACTCGCTCACTCGCCGTGGTTCATTTAAAAAGCCTGTTGCCTCCAGCCATTGATAACACAGCCGTTAATGTAAAGCTTCCTCTCCCGGCTCGCTCCCTCTCCGTCCTCTCCGCACCCCCAAATCTCTGCCGCGCTTTCCTTACCGCCGGGGGCACGTCCTTCTTAACACACATCTTTCTAAAGGGCTCGTTGCGTGTTGTGAGTCACACACACACACACACACACACACTGCCATGCCCAATACCTATTACTACTACTACTACTACTACTACTACTACTACTGCTACTTACCATTCTTGCATTTTTTTCAATCCATCTTCTGAATTGGTTTGCAGGCTTCTTGTTTTCCTTCCTTGTTTGTCTTGGCTGCAGAGAGAGAGAGAGAGAGAGAGAGAGAGAGAGAGAGAGGAGTAGGTAGGTGGCAGAAAGAGATGAGAAGAAAGAGAGAAATGAAGAGAATTAAAGATAGGAAAACGAAGGGACATTGAGAGTGAGAGGGGTAGTGTGAGAGAGTGAGAGAGTGAGAGGCGAGTGGGTAGGTGATAAAAATAGATGAGAAAAAGAGAGAAATGAAGAGAATTAAAGATAAAAACACTTAGGGACATTAAAAGACGAAGAGGGGGATGTGTGCGAGAGAGAGAGAGAGAGAGAGAGAGAGAGAGAGAGAGAGAGAGAGAGAGAGAGAGAGAGAGAGAGAGAGAGAGAGAGAGTTTAGAGTTTAGAGTTTATTGTCATTTTCCATTATTACAATGGTTGTTCTTCCATAAAGAGTGTATATACATATAAAAGAAAATCATACCTACTAATTCTTCCAATAAGATGCAAGTCATACAACTGGCAGCAAAAAATCAAACAATAAGAATATAAAAATAACACATAAAATAGAATTATCAAGCAGTTAAAATTTCTAAAAGTAACATAAACTAAGTAAATTAAAAGCTATGTATCTATTCTATATTGTAATTAAAATCCAAGAGGAAGATCATGGTGCAACATGTGACGTTTGAGGCTTGTCTTAAATGTTTGAACATTTGTCGTAATTTTAATATCTGGGGGCAAGGCATTCCACACTCGTGGTCCTTTAACAGACATTAATCTTTGGCCGTAGTTCGTGTTGGTTCTTGGTATATGGAAATTGTGTTGTTGCCTCGTGCTTCTTTGACTGACCTGACTCACGGCTGGGATGGTGAATAACCAATTAGGGAACTTATTATAGATAATATTATACATAAATATGCACTGTTCATATTGAATCCTTTTGTTAACATTTAGCCATCTTAATTCATCTAGTATTGGAGAAGCATGATCATACCTTGATCTTCCTCCTACAGCCACTTTTGCCGAAAAATTATACAGTTTTTGCACTCTCTTTTGCTGAGTTTTATTGGCAGAGCCCCATATCATCATGCCATAGTTAATAACGCTAAGGACAAGTGTTTGAATAACAATTTTTCTGGCCTTACTGCTAAAAAGCTCTTTTATTCTATTGATGAACATCAGTACTCCGAAGGCTTTTTTAGTCATCTCAGTTATGTGTGTGTCGAAGAGCATATGTTTATCAAAGAATACACCCAAATTTTTCAAGGAGTCACAGGGTTGGATGCATGTGTCACCAGCGTGTATCACAGTATCATTGGGTATTCTAGAAAGTAAATTCCTGCTACCAATGAACATGCACTGAGTTTTATTCATGTTAAGTAATAAACCATTTCTATTAAAGTATCTTTTAATTTTTTCTAAAGTTTCTTCAGTTTTTCTTATGAGATCAGGCAAGTTTTCAACTGAGTTTGAAAGTATAATTTGTGTGTCGTCTGCATATTGCACTAGGGAGCAGTCTTTTACTTGTGTGCTGAGGTCATTGACATATATAGTAAATAATATAGGGCCTAAAATAGATCCCTGAGGAACGCCAAAACTTACGTTCAGCTTTAAGGATACATTGTCTCCAACACGAACTGATTGCGTTCTATTGCTTAAATAATGACTAAACAAGAATGAGTCAATTCCCATTTCGTACATCTTATCCAATAAAATGTTGTGGCTGACACTATCGAAAGCTTTCGACAAGTCACACAAAGCAAGTAAGGATATCTTCTTACTGTCCATGTTTTCGTAAATAGTATTTGTAACTTTAGTTAGAGCCGTGATGGTTGATAAGTTAGGTCTAAATCCATGTTGTGTACAGTTAATCAAGTTATTTTACTCCAAGAAGTTTGTTAACTGCGTGGCTATTACCTTTTCAAGAATCTTGGACAGAATTGATAGTAATGAAATAGGTCGATAATTGCCCGGATCATCAGATGCTCCGCTTTTATAGAGAGGCGTAACGAGAGAATGCTTCCATGCAGTGGGGAAAACACCTGTGACAATGCAAGTGTTTATAATACATGTAAGGTATGGTGTCACGACAGGTAATGCATCTCTTAAAAATCTAAAAGAGATCTCGTCTGATCCACAAGAATTAGTTTTCTTTAATTGCTTCATTGTAAGGATTACTGTGGCAGCATCCACGGGCTGCGGTCTGAAAAACTCAACATTATGCGATATGGTTGGAGTTTGGAGATATTCATTATTCGTGTCCTCACCCATACCCTGTTGTGACTTTTCAAAAGCTTTCTTTCCAACATTTACAAAATATTCATTTAGTTCATCCACTTTGCTGGCCATAGGTAAAGACTTACTGTTCATGGACTTGCTCAAACCCAATTTGTGTATTACTCGCCATGTGGCTGCTGTATCTCCATTATTCTCAATAAATTCATTATTATGAAACTCAGTCCTCGCTGCATGTATCATCCTTTTAACCTTTGTTTTGAGATCTTTATATATAGTTAGTAAAGTGGCATTGGTACGATCTTTTTTTAGCAATATTTGTGTATTATTTCTCTCTCTCATCGCTGACTTGATGTCATCAGTCATCCATGGTGCGTGTGGTCTTCTGATTTTTCTAGTTTTAAATGGAGCACATGCGTTTAAGCAACAACGAAAGGTGTCTGTAAAAATGCCCACTTGTTTATCTACATCATCAGTATCAAATACTTCTCTAAATGTATTACTTTCTTGACTTAAAATATTACAAAAAATATCAGGAGAGTAGTCAGCCACACAGCGAGTAGTCTTTGTAACAGCAGGGGCACGTTTGGGTTTACGCAAGTTTACAGTGACGGTTATCAAGTCGTGATCAGCTATTGGACAAGGTTCAACATCAAAGGAAATAATTGTTTCACGATTGTTAGTAATAATCATATCAAGTAAAGTGGCACAATGACTAGTTGTTCTAGTAGCTTTATCAATAACTTGACACAGTTTGGTATTGGCTAAGATTTTCTTAAGATTACTATTAGAGGATAAAAAGTCATCATTAAAATCGCCTAGTACATAAAAATTCTTCTTGGTTAACAGCAACTGCTTAAAAACATCTCCTATGTAGTCAAAAGTATCAGTGGGTGCCTTCGGATGACGATATAAACATCCTATAACAATAGATGGCAGCTTTCTACATTGTAATGTTAACCATACATCTTCCACACCTACAGGCTTGTCGATATGTGTCTGGAAAGGAGTCACAGTAAAAGTATTCTTTACAAATATGCATGATCCACCACCACGTCCTTTGTCACATCTAAAAATAGCATAATTTTCAAAATCAACGAACTTATCAGGAGTCTCGGGGAGGAGCCATGTCTCACTGACACACAAAACGTCTGGATCTCTTTCCTTCATTAACAGTTCCATCTCTACCTTGTTACCTAGTATGCTTTGTGCATTGATATGTTCTATAGTAACATAATCCTTTAATTTTATAAGGTCAAAAGTATCGGCATCACCTTCATTGCCAGTTTCCTAGTGTGTGGTGTATAATTCGCACAGGCGACTCTTATGTCCCAGCTGTCTACAAGACTGACATCTTAGTTTATAGTCAAAGCGGCACTGTGCCTGGCGATGGTTGAACTCGCCACAGTTGTAGCAGCCTCTCCGTACTCTCATGTCTTTAGTATTAAATGTCCATGTTGTACTGTATGACTCTCTATTTACTTGTGTGTTGGAAGGTGGGGTTAAGAAGTAGTGTGGGGTACCTGTGTCTCTGTGAACACGTCGTGTTACTCTGTGATTGTGGGATGAAACATGATTATGTGCATGAGAGTATTTCTTTGCAGGATTTATGTAGTTAGCACTTGAATGCATGTCATTATCTCTTTGATTATTTGCAGTAGGCTGTCTAACCGTATTCCTTTTGATGCTGTCCCATTTAGGAGATAGTTTAAAAGAGGGACATTGTCTACCAAAAGTATGAAGCAATCTAAGTACGCCATGTCTGTTTAAAATACATCCTGATGAATCTCTAGCCAGATTGTAACATAAATCATCAACTTCACCGGTACCAAATCTGAAAGCTAAATTAGTTTTGATTATGAAAATTTCATTAGATTCACCCCATTTGTTGAGGTGTTCATTAAAATCTGCAATTCTGGCTTGAAATTCATCTGAAGATATTGAGGGTGCGAGCTGACTTACAAATACCTCCATTTTGTCATTTTTTCCCTTAAGTTCAGTAACAAGTGCAGCGATCTTATCTAAAATACTCATTGGATCATCATTGTTCTTAATGTCATACAGACCAGCATATATGTAGCATCTTGTCGGGGTCCAGGTCAGTTTCTCCGACACCCAGCATCTCAACAAATCCACGTTGGCTCTTCTGATGGTCCTTATCGAACATCCCTCTAGGTCAGATGGAAAGGCTTCTTGCAGGTTGCAGTCTCCTAGCAGCAGATACCTCTCCTCTTCTCTGGATGTTGTAAGGCGTTCAGCATTGTTGTTTCCCTCCTCAAGTTCACTGGAAGGGCGTGTAACATTTGCTGATGTCTCTTGCTGTATTTTGTTATTCTTATTCTGCTGTTCCAATTCGGTTATTCGTTGCTGGAGGAGTTCAATTACTGTGTAGGCCATCTTCATCTCAGTATTCAGTAGCTCAATTTCGTTGTCCTTTGTTTGTAGCTTAGATTTTATTGTTGCAATCTCCTTTACTAAGTTTTCTAGTATGACTCCTTGTGCGTTACAGCTGGTCACGGGGGGTGAGGAGGGTGGTTGCATGACGTCTTGTCGTGGTACTGCTTGCGTGGCATCAACAGAATGTCTCTCTATGACGTTACGTGATCCTGACTGCATGTCATCTTTGGTAGGGTGACGTCTGTCAGCAGTATAGGGAAGCTGTGTACCCTCTATGGATGATTGCTGCTGGTCATCAGAGCAGTCACGGTGTGGCGCGTGAGGTGCAGCATGTGGAGGCGTGACGTCAGACAACGGGCGGGGAGGTGGCGGTGGTGGTGTAGGTGCTGGTGTAGGTATTGGTGGTGATGTATCTGAGGTTTGATCGGAGGGAGGTGTATTTCTGAGTATCATTTCAATAAGCTGGTCCTTATTTACCCTCACATTGATAATTCCTAGGTCTCTGCATTTCCTTTGTAGGTCAGCTTTGTAGAAGTTTTTATCAAGAAACTCCTTAGTTGGAAACTTTTCGGAAGGCAAAGATTTGTTCTGCTCAAGTTGTTCTTCCCCTGATGAGTGGGATAGTGAGATGCTTGTAGCCATGTTTGTTGCTCAATATAAGGTTAGGAGTGCAATGAGTGGTGGCAGGTATAAAGATAATTGTTGCAGATGTAAAACAGAATCAGTGGCAGATAGGCAGGCATAGGTGGTGTGGTAGTTGGTTGCTATGGACGCTACTCGTTGTCAAGGGCTACTGCGCATGCGCAGAAAATGGCTTATCGGTCGAGGGGGGGTGCTGACTAGGCCGGTAATTTTTTAGCTTAAAAATAAGACTAAGTCCAATGACAGAGAGAGAGAGAGAGAGAGAGAGAGAGAGAGAGAGAGAGAGAGAGAGAGAGAGAGAGGGGTAGGAATGTTTTTTAAGGTTCTAGTGACAGATCTCTGCATTACTGACAGGATAAACACTATTTCAGTATGTTGTAGTGGAAATTATAGGGGTTTTTAATGGTGTTGTTGTGGTTCCAGTGACAAATTAACAAGATATCTGCATCACTGACAGGAGGTTGTAGTGGAAGTTATAGGGTTTTAAATGGCATTTCTTGCAGTACTGACACCAGCCGCGTCACCGCCCTCCACAAGACCAATGACGGCGCAAGCAGCCTGGCCTCCCAAGACAGCCCTCATTGAGCTGTTGAGGTTAACGACAGCACACGCGGAGCCGAGGCCATCCCCTTGAGTGTTGGCCCAACACAACACTCAGTCTGGTGCCAAGGTTAAGAGTGATGACTGCGTGAGTGGCGCTGCTTCCCTCAGTGCCTCGGTGGTTAGTGACGCAGAGGACCTGAGGGATACCATTTTGTAGGAGTGAGTATCCTGAATTTCTGAAGCAAGATATTGACCTTATGAACGTAGATACACGTATGTGTACGTAGATATGTGTAGCGCACCGAAGGTAAGGCGAAGCGCAGGCACACAGCAGGCAGACAGTGGGAGACAGCAAGAGGCTCGTGTGCCGAGGTGTTGCACTCTCAGATAGTGGAGCCATGAAGGCAGGCGGGTGGCTGGTTGCTTTGTACCTCATCATGGTCATGAGTAATACTTAGAATCGTCCTAGCAATTACTATCGTCTTCACATCTCGTGTTTCATGTGTTTATTTGGTGCTTGATCAAGATGTGAGAAACGGTGCTCTCTGTGGTGCTTCGCATGCAGTGACCCAGTGTTTCATTATCAACTGTACTGTGTTAAGATATTTCATTTGTTACATGCTGATCAAAATATTTCCTTTCCTCTCCCTTATTCATTTTTTACTCTGACATCACAAGTCACTCAATATTTTTTCCTCGCATAACAAGGGCTGTTTCTGGCATTCTGGGGCCTCATGCGAAGGGCTGCTTGGTAACCCTGCGTTGTGGAGCTATGGTAGGTGGATCCCCAGCCCTCTAAGTGGGTTGCAACCACTCCTTTCACATATTAAATGTTTCAATCTGGTGGACTTTGAGAGGAAAAATACCTGAATCCGTAAACATGATAGGCTACTTTCTTCAACGTGATTATACGCATGACACAGTAGCAGTGTCCTTTATACTATCGGTATACACCCAGTTTAGCAATTACAAAGTACACAAATATAACAGAGATAAGAATGAAAATGTGCAAAGTTTGCGAGGTGAATCGATCCGAGGCGAGATGCCATAGTCTATCATTAGAGAGAACGACAGACAGCCTTAACCGAGAAAGAAAACGGAAAGTAAAGGGCACACACTATAAAAAATTACCCTCAAAATTAACAGGTGAAATACACCCTCCATGTCACATACTATATGTGAAGGTATTATTTCTAAAACTATTGAAATATGAGTGGAAATAAAAAAAAAATAATAATTCTCACAACTTTATCCTAATCACGTGAAGTAATACTCAGACATGGCTAGACTCAGCAAAGCCTCCTCTTCCTTTCACTTTTTTTTTTTTTTTTTTATTTTTTTTATGTAGGAAGGACACTGGCCAAGGGCAACAAAAATCTAATAAAAAAAATGCCCACTGAAATGCCAGTCCCTAAAAGGGTCAAAGCAGTGGTCAAAAATTGGTGGATAAGTGTCTTGAAACCTCCCTCTTGAAGGAATTCAAGTCATAGGAAGGTGGAAATACAGAAGCAGGCAAGGAGTTCCAGAGTTTACCAGAGAAAGGGATGAATGATTGAGAATACTGGTTAACTCTTGCGTTAGAGAGGTGGACAGAATAGGAGTGAGAGAAAGAAGAAAGTCTTGTGCAGCGAGGCCGCGGAAGGAGGGGAGGCATGCAGTTAGCAAGATCAGAAGAGCAGTTAGCATGAAAATAGCGGTAGAAGACAGCAAGAAATGCAACATTGCGGCGGTGAGAGAGAGGCTGAAGACAGTCAGTTAGAGGAGAGGAGTTGATGAGACGAAAAGCTTTTGATTCCACCCTGTCTAGAACAGCAGTATGAGTGGAACCCCCCCAGACATGTGAAGCATACTCCATACATGGACGGATAAGGCCCTTGTACAGAGTTAGCAGCTGGGGGGGTGAGAAAAACTGGCGGAGACGTCTCAGAACACCTAACTTCATAGAAGCTGTTTTAGCTAGAGATGAGATGTGAAGTTTCCAGTTCAGATTATAAGTAAAGGACAGACCGAGGATGTTCAGTGTAGAAGAGGGGGACAGTTGAGTGTCATTGAAGAAGAGGGGATAGTTGTCTGGAAGATTGTGTCGAGTTGATAGATGGAGGAATTGAGTTTTTGAGGCATTGAACAATACCAAGTTTGCTCTGCCCCAATCAGAAATTTTAGAAAGATCAGAAGTCAGGCGTTCTGTGGCTTCCCTGCGTGATATGTTTACCTCCTGAAGGGTTGGACGTCTATGAAAAGACGTGGAAAAGTGCAGGGTGGTATCATCAGCATAGGAGTGGATAGGACAAGAAGTTTGGTTTAGAAGATCATTAATGAATAATAAGAAGAGAGTGGGTGACAGGACAGAACCCTGAGGAACACCACTGTTAATAGATTTAGGAGAAGAACAGTGACCGTCTACCACAGCAGCAATAGAACGGTCAGAAAGGAAACTTGAGATGAAGTTACAGAGAGAAGGATAGAAACCGTAGGAGGGTAGTTTGGAGATCAAAGCTTTGTGCCAGACTCTATCAAAAGCTTTTGATATGTCCAAGGCAACAGCAAAAGTTTCACCAAAGTCTCTAAAAGAGGATGACCAAGACTCAGTAAGGAAAGCCAGAAGATCACCAGTAGAGCGGCCTTGACGGAACCCATACTGGCGATCAGATAGAAGGTTGTGAAGTGATAGATGTTTAAGAATCTTCCTGTTGAGGATAGATTCAAAAACTTTAGATAAGCAGGAAATTAAAGCAATAGGACGGTAGTTTGAGGGATTAGAGCGGTCACCCTTTTTAGGAACAGGTTGAATGTAGGCAAACTTCCAGCAAGAAGGAAAGGTAGATGTTGACAGACAGAGCTGAAAGAGTTTGACTAGGCAAGGTGCAAGCACGGAGGCACAGTTTCGGAGAACAATAGGAGGGACCCCATCAGGTCCATAAGCCTTCTGAGGGTTTAGGCCAGCGAGGGCATGGAAAACATCATTACGAAGAATTTTAATACGAGGCATGAAGTAGTCAGAGGGTGGAGGAGAGGGAGGAACAAGCCCAGAATCGTCCAAGGTAGAGTTTTTAGCAAAGGTTTGAGCAAAGAGTTCAGCTTTAGAAATAGATGTGATAGCAGTGGTGCCATCTGGTTGAAGTAGAGGAGGGAAAGAAGAAGAAGCAAAGTTATTGGAGATATTTTTGGCTAGATGCCAGAAATCACGAGGGGAGTTAGATCTTGAAAGGTTTTGACATTTTCTGTTAATGAAGGAGTTTTTGGCTAGTTGGAGAACAGACTTGGCATGGTTCCGGGCAGAAATATAAAGTGCGTGAGATTCTGGTGAAGGAAGGCTTAAGTACCTTTTGTGGGCCACCTCTCTATCATGTATAGCACGAGAACAAGCTGTGTTAAACCAAGGTTTAGAAGGTTTAGGACGAGAAAAAGAGTGAGGAATGTACGCCTCCATGCCAGACACTATCACCTCTGTTATGCGCTCAGCACACAAAGACGGGTCTCTGACACGGAAGCTGTAGTCATTCCAAGGAAAATCAGCAAAATACCGCCTCAGGTCCCCCCAACTAGCAGAGGCAAAACGCCAGAGGCACCTTCGCTTAGGGGGATCCTGAGGAGGGATTGGAGTGATAGGACAAGATAAAGATATGAGATTGTGATCGGAGGAGCCCAACGGAGAAGAAAGGGTGACAGCATAAGCAGAAGGATTAGAGGTCAGGAAAAGGTCAAGAATGTTGGGCGTATCTCCAAGACGGTCAGGAATACGAGTAGGGTGTTGCACCAATTGCTCTAGGTCATGGAGGATAGCAAAGTTGTAGGCTAGTTCACCAGGATGGTCAGTGAAGGGAGAGGAAAGCCAAAGCTGGTGGTGAACATTGAAGTCTCCAAGAATGGAGATCTCTGCAAAAGGGAAGAGGGTCAGAATGTGCTCCACTTTGGAAGTTAAGTAGTCAAAGAATTTCTTATAGTCAGAGGAGTTAGGAGAGAGGTATACAGCACAGATAAATTTAGTATGAGAATGACTCTGTAGTCGTAGCCAGATGGTGGAAAACTCGGAAGATTCAAGAGCGTGGGCACGAGAGCAGGTTAAGTCATTGCGCACATAAACGCAGCATCCAGCTTTGGATCGAAAATGAGGATAGAGAAAGTAGGAGGGAACAGAAAAGGGGCTACTGTCAGTTGCCTCAGACACCTGAGTTTCAGTGAGGAAAAGAAGATGAGGTTTAGAAGAGGAGAGGTGGTGTTCTACAGATTGAAAATTAGATCTTAGACCGCGAATGTTGCAGAAGTTAATGAAGAAAAAGTTGAGGGGGGTGTCAAGACACTTAGGGTCGTCGACGGAAAGGCAGTCCGACCTGGGGACATTTATGGTCCCCTCCCCAGATGGGGACTCCGAGGCTGGTGTAGGAGTCGCCATGATTTTAAAATTTTTTGAGTGAAGGGTGTGTGTGTTATTAGGTGCTTGTAGTTTTGTGTGGAGGAAGAGAGTTGTCTTTAGAGGGCAGGCTGTGACTACCCCCTTGTGTTGTGAGACAAAGGGAAACGTTCAGTGAGGTCACAGCTGGGTTTAATGATAAGTTCACAGCACCCCCTGAACAGTGCTTTAGACCTCACTGGGAGTAATTATCGTTTCGGCAGGTGTCTACTGCCTCCTCCTCCTTACTTCCATTGCCCCAACAAGACACTTCACATGTAGAAAGTTTCCTTTCCCGTAAACATTTTACCATAATTGAATCTGTAATTGCTTACCCAAACCTTTCTACATGCCTTTTACTTCCATCTCATGGGAAATCTGAACTGAAAACCTTTTCCCCACGTATATTACTTTTCTCAAGTGTATTTACTCTAAATTAAGAACACTAACTGTTTAACATATCCAAACTCCGCCAAGCCTCGCCTCTCGCTTGCTGTCTCCTCCCTGCATCGGAGAGACGTGTCAGCGCAGTGTTGCTCAGGCACAGGGGAAGAGCGCCGAGCTGTGCAGTGTCGACTCCTCTGCTGATTCAACTTGTCAGCATGCAGACAATAAGTCCCCAAGAGAAGACTAGATCTGCATCAGCCAGCAGTTCCCTGATCACCGCGAATACAGTACGACACTGACAAAGAATTAAGTGTACGTGAGGCCTGCATATCAATGAAAGAAATCACCCGTGGGCTTGAGCATGCTGGAATAAAATATAAATAAAATCTACAGGGAAGTAACATAAGTTATGTGCAGTGGTGTACTACAAAGACTTACAAAAGAGTTGTGGCTGAGTGGCACTTTTCTATGAAGCACTAAAGAGGCAAACACTACGCACTAACATAATCCTTTACTTAACAAGACAGAAACCCACCGGTACATGCCTTACATCAGCTCAGAGTGGGACTGTGCTACTTGTGCAACATGGAAAGAAAACAGCCAGACACATTTTTTGGTGCATAAAGCATCAATACACCTCCTTAAGCCGTGTTAACTGAGTGAAGGGCTGCCACTTACCAAGTGTGCGCCATAATCCTGCTCACAATCTGTTTTAAATTGCTCGTTATGAGATTTACGAGAAATTATGATTAAAAATACTATTACATATAGAATACTCATCATAAACACAAAACTAAAAAAAAATATGCCGTGTTAGAGAGAGAGAGAGAGAGAGAGAGAGAGAGAGAGAGAGAGAGAGAGAGAGAGAGAGAGAGAGAGAGAGAGAGAGAGAGATGTGTACTTATGTTTGAATAGTGAAAACATGCATTTGCTTATATAACACTCGTAAGTGTATGTCACCATTTCTCGCTAAGTTCAGTAGTACAGCAGAATATCACATCTCGCCCATCACCTCCATCCTCGTTCCACTAGGCTCCGCCACCCGCCCCGCCCCGCCCCGCTACCACGCCACCACTTCACCCCGCCTGGGGCAACACGCTGATGAATCGCTGACTCACAGTCACGGAATACGATGAATAATTTACCCTTTCAAGATGTTGCACTGGACGGGGGAAGCCAAACACTCCACAGTGCTCACCAAACAATACAACAAAGTCATACACGTGAGCTACATACACGCATACACTGAACACTTCCACAATACACTTACCATTCTGATTCTGTTGACAAATGCCTCATGTTTGTTACAACTGCCTTCACACTCACCACAGCTAACCCTTCCTGCTCACACAAACCAAAACTCTTCCCTTCTTGCTTCTTTTTCTACAACAATCGCTATTTTTATCTTTATTTTATTTATTTATTTATTTATTTATTTATTTATTTATCTCTTTCTCTCACAAGTACATTCACCCAATTACGATCACGCTGGAGGTCTGGAACTCAAGACCTCTCACCCTAACTCTACATTTCCCCTTTATTTATTTATTTATTTTATTTATTTATTTTATTTATTTATTTATTTACTCACTTTTTTTTTTTGTCTCAAGAGAGGAACGTTAAGGTGTGCCATGCATTTGTTCCTCTAATCAAGAAATTCGGCTTGTACCAAACCCTTCTCTCACACACACAGTTTTCAAATGGCACAGAGCTGAACCCTCGCATTACAATAAGTGTTTTCCTCACTGATTATACGGAATTGCTTGTTAAAAATTATCACAATTATTAGAACGTCCTTGAAAACCACAGCGTTGTCAGTAGAGCTTCCTGAAAACAGTCGAGAGGGGACGAGGAAGCGTTTAATACGACCCATAACGTGTTTCATTATTCTACATAATACAATTTTTTTCCTACCCCAAACAATTCAAAACCATCTCTGTAAAACAATGAAGACATTTGAAATGCGCAGTACACCATTTTTAAATCCCAACGCCGGTGAGTTACGTTGAGAATTCCCGCGCCGTTGCCAGATGTACTCCCCATGTTGATGCACTTTCACTCTTATTTTTAAGGCAACATTTTATTTTTTTTTTTAGCACATAATGATTATTTCCTTACGTGTTCCTGCTGAGTACGCCGACAGGTTTGTCATATCACGTGACATTTTTCAAATATCAGCGAGGATGATGGAAGATTTGTTGATTATTCTAGTAGCTCTGATAGTGATGACCCTCTAGATGATAGCAATAAAGATAAAGATTATGTGTATAGTGGACAGAAAATACTGAGGAATAAAGCATTAGAGGACGAAACAATTAGAGGAAGAAATGAACATGATAGTGATGCTGAATGCAATAAAATGAGGAAATACTAGGATAAAAATTAAGAATTAGGAAAAATTAATATGATAGTGAGATGAATGCACTAAAATAAGAAAAATGCTAGAAAAAAATGTAGAATTAGAGAAAAAGAATTAGAGGAGAAATTAATATGATAGTGATGTTGATTGCAATAAAATGAG